>NW_027280396.1:0-75411 GCF_046629955.1 Centroberyx affinis
ATCCTTCACAGCCAGGAAGTGCGGCCAGGAAACAGAGGCTTGAAAATGAGGTCAAAAGCTGCCGTGCAGTCAGGAGGGTGATGGTGTGATCATCATGAGGGTCAAACTTTATGATTCCTGTCCAGTTACAAAATCTTCATATTTGCCGGCAGTGAAAAATACCCTGAGGAAAAAGAAGAGACCAGTGAAGGGCAGGAGATAATAAAATGCTTTTTTTGTGTATGTGCATGCGTGTGTGTGTGTGAGTGTGTGTGGTGTGTATGTGTGTGTGTGTGTGTGTGTATGTGTGCCTGTGTTTGCGTGCATATTCCTATTTTTGGGGTGATCTTTCATTTGCAGCACTGGGTTATGAACTAATCCTACCATTTGGTTGGTCTGAGTTTCCCTTTTGCAACCACCACCATTAAGATTAATTCACTGGGGTGAAGTTTTACGAAATCCTCCTCAGCTCCTCAAATCTCTGCTAAGGCAATCTTACTGATAAGATAATCCAAAGCCAGCCCTCAACCAATTAACTCAATTCAGTACGCAATATTCACGTCAGGGAAATTTAGCACCTTTTTGACACCATGCTGAGAGAACTGGATGAGTGAAATGAACTGAACAATCATAAATCATCAAGCAACTGACACTTAAACAGATCATAGCCTGGTAGTTAATAATTCTGTATCCAGATCATGACAGTAAAACATTTCTCTTGGGTATTAGTTTCTGATAAATCTAGGGTCCAGAGGGTCATTAAACTGACCCTCTGGAACAATATAAAACAATTTCTAATCAACTTCTTTCTGCTTTTATTAATGTTGAAAAGGGTCATTACGCCATTATAATGAACTTTATCAAAGGCATATCCAGTCTGAGCCTTCCTGAGGAGCTGCAGGTGTTAAATTCATTTCAAGCACACATCCTGTCAATGCATGAATGCAAGCTAATTCCCCAAAACAGTCCTATCACTGAATAGGTAATAGTCCTTTTGGATCACGTCTGCACCTACTGTGAGAGCTCTATTTGAATATGTATGTCCAGTGTCTAGACTGATTGAGTATGAATAATCTTTGTAACAAAAATACAAGCACTGAATTCTGCAAGGCCTTGCCAATGTGTATCCAGTGTATGTGGATCCAAGGTTCAATGTGTGTGGATTTTGCTTGTGCACATGTACCACAATAGGAGCTATGCCACAACGTGTCAGCAAGTAAGCCCTGACTACTTAAGATTAATTTATACATGTGGGTTTTGTGTGTCAAATAGGAAGGTTGGGGGTATTCATAGGTCGCAGGACCATTTGCATATTATCTGTGCATATAGACATGGGTGGCTGGGCTAGTAGGTGTCTATATGTGACAAATCAATGAGATCCAATTGGCTACTGCTATAAATTCTTTCTGCACATCTACCACAGATGTAAAGAAAAGAGAAAAAAAAGCCCAGGATGTTCTATCTCCTGTTCATAATGATAACAATGTGAATCAGAGCATAAATCGAGCTCTACTCTCCCCCATCACCTACCAATGACTGCCTTCAATGAGGAACAACACTAACATCTCTAAATCATACATAGGGGTACTCCCAATCCAGACTATCCCTCCTGCCTGGTTTAGTCATGTCTTACCGCCTACTCATTTATCCATCAATCATTAATGCATTACACCCACTGTATAAAGCTAGGCCCATGCTCTATATCACATCAAAATACCATGTTGCATTAGATTGCTGTGTGCACTAAACACTGTAAGATCAGCATATTAGAAGAAGATGCTGAGAGCAGGCGAGAAAATGTAGAGAAAAAGAGAGAGCGCGAAGGAAAGAAAGAGAGAGAGAGACAGAAGAAGACAGAGAGCATAATGTACCTGGATCGGAGAGTGTTTCCTGATGCAGCTGTCTGCTGCTTTGGTCTCTGAGGATGAAAACCTGGTTTAGCTCCCACTACTGAGGTACATGGTGGACATCAATCACTGTACCTTGTGAATGGTGCTGAGGTACTTCCCACTGCAACAGCCTGCTCCTCTTCCCATCCCTTGATCTGCCTTGTGCTTCCTCTTCCCAGGTTGCTATAGCTGAGGCAGCAGAGATTTTTTTGTTGTTGCTTTTTTTTTTTTTTTTTTTTTTTTTAGAAATTTTGCCGATGTGAATGCTTGCACAGATACAAGCTCACTCTCTCCTTTTCTCTTCCACTCACACACAGTGACTGCAGAGATGGAGCAGGAGGCAGAGAGAAATAGGACCAAAGCCACTGTCTCTGCAGGGTCCTAGTGTCCTCACTGTCTTGTTGGATTTTGCATTCAGAAATTAGGGACCATATATGACAGCAATAAATGGGGAAATGTAGGAAATACGTATGTTAACTTGTTAGCAAGGTGATAACATTTGTTTTTTCAGAAATAATTGTGCATACAAACACTCAAACCAAGTTTCTATTTTTAACCGATGACCTCCAGCTGACCTTTTTGTGTTTCTTTATAAATGCACACATGCAAAGCATGATACCTCTCCCTCATCACTATTCCTTTATCTCTCTCTCCTCCCTCTGTCATATGAAGCATCATTTATCACTGTCAGTCATTAATGACTTGGATAGTAATTCCAAGGATTAAAGTGTAGCACAAGGTTTACTGAGACAGTGAGGCATTGATTAGGCCTCAGCTTCCACCATTACAGCTTCTCAAACTGGGGCTCCTGTTGCCACGGTGATCTTTTTCATATACAGTCCATCTCATTGCTCTGTCTGTGGGGGACAATGAAATCTGGGCTATTATGGGTAAGGCCACAGCTACTACTCTTGAAGGAGCAAGCATGGAGCTGCTGGGTCTTAGATGTTTTTCATTTGCATTTATAAGGTTCCACGTGATAATTTACGTGTCATTTGCATTTTATGGAAATCATGTGTTGCGCCAGTTTCATAATTAAAATGCATGTTTTATTTTGTAGCATCCCATAATGAATTGATTGATTCGTGGAGTTGATAGCTTGATCATAATGATGTCATTGGTTATGTCTAGTATTAGGGTCTTCTGGCTGAAATACGATACCCTTTTGTGCTTTCGACCCACCAACCACTAGGCTGATTACAGCAGGAAAGATAATGTCTATTACAGATGACAAAAGAGCAAAAGGCATTATAATGCACTGTGCTCTCCAGCTCCAGCTAATTATTGATTACTGTAAAAGCGATATAAGTAGCATTACCCATTGGATTACTTAAAGTCAGCAACAGAATCGTATTACTTTCTTTTCCTTCTTCTTCTGGATTCCTCTGCCTCCCAGAATACCTTGCCAGAGTATGACAATTTGTTTTTATTGTTTTTTGTTTTTTTTGTGTTTTTTTTATTACCATTATTATTTCCCATTATACCATTATTTCAACTTGTGTAAAATTTTGTTTTTATCCACAATCTCACAATCAAAACCTTTCTTCCCTTCAAATATGTTTCTGTGTAATCCAGTAAGTAATTTCTGAAAATAGCAGTATACATTCTATGTAATCCATTACTACCCAGCCCTTGTGCTCTTGTAAATCTGTGTTAACCTGATTATGTGGTCCAGTCATCACAGGCTGACAGCGTCCGTCTCTGGCTGTTATAAAGTGGTAGATGTCATGTTACAGTAATGCTTCAAAGATGAAACACGCCTGCACAGCAAAACATAAGCAATTGTAAAGTGCAGTCGAGAGGTGAGATATGGTGGACGGTCATTTGTGTTACACTGGAGGACTATTGTGTTTCTTGGTGAAGATGTATGAAGATGTCTGGTAACACTAAGGAAGATGGGAAACAATTTTAGTGTCTCACAAAAAATATAGATGAGAGAAAACGGTTATGCAGGTATGTGGTTGTGTGCATTGTGTGTCTGTGTGTGTGTGTGTGTGTGTGTGTGTGTGTGTGTGTGTGTATGTGTGTCTGTCTGTCTGTCTGTCTGTGTCTGCATGTGTGTCTGTGCACATATGCAAGCAGCTATGTGCACCTATGTTTGTGTGTGTGTGTGTGTGTGTGTGTGTGTGTGTGTGTGTGTATCAGGTGTTGACTCATGACAAAAATAGCAGAGTCTTGCTCGGCCGGCAGCACCAATCACTGCCACCACAAATACAATGGTTTCCATGGCAACCTTCAAAATAGACTCCACATTCCCACTCAGAAATAGCAAAGGACGCTGCACTAACCCCAGAGAGCCCCTACTTCCAATAATAACTACCCATAGATACGCACACACAAATATCAACTGCACTCAGAAATACAATCATGCAATTACATTTACCAAAACACAATTATAGCGACCTACACAAACAATCAACGCAAATTCAAATGCACATTCAGCACGTGTGTACTCAGCCATGGGAAAACATTAACCAGCCTCGTGTTTAATAATATCAAAGCAAAGCACACAAAGTCTGTATTACCACATGATTTATGGAAAGATTCTATACAAATGTCTGGCATACTGTACTATCAGGAGATACACCATATATTAATATAAATGTAATTACACTAGCAGGAGTCATATGATATTTTCAGCTCTCCTCGTGATACGTCACGAGTGAAAAGGTGGTGTTTTGGAGTGGTGTCACTGGAGATAAAGGCTGAAGTAATGAAAGTTGCCTTGGAGCCACCGGGGGAGGGAGGGGGGATTTATCTCACAGCAAACTAAGCCTTCCTTAGACAGTCAAACAGAGGAGCTAAGGAACAACTAAAACCCAGTGCATGACTGCATCTCAACCAGCAATATCTGCTGGGATTCTGGTGATGCTTACAGCCAATGTTCACCATGCTGAAGCTTTGTTATTCCTGTGATTCATTCATTGGTTGGCAATGGGAATTATGCATAATGTCCAATAATCATGCATCTATTATGGTTGCCCATATTAGACATTATGAATGATCCAGAATAGGAAAGTTGTTTGCTCACATTAATTAACAAAGGCTCACATTATCAATATCTTAATCTATGAAAATTTGGGGGAAGGCTCTGAAACAGCACATGTAACACTAAAAGCCTACGGGTGGCTGCTTATGTCTTTTGTCTTTTGTCTTTTTGATACAAATCCTTGTGGCTTGTCAAATACTTTGTGAAATATTTTTGGCTGTAAAGAGATGCTTGATCTGAGTAAATTCACTATGATGGTGCATCCTCTGTAATTACCCAGGTATCTCCATTTGGAGGAGCTGTTGGAGTTCTGAAAGTCTACCATCAACAGCTTGGGTTGAATTCATACAAAGTCATTTTGAGAACTACTGCAGTAAAAGCTGAGGCGATATCTCATATTTTATTTATTTGCTTTAAAATATGTCCTAACAAGGAAGACAAGAGAGGCAGCTTCTTTGTAAAACTGCATTCAAGTCATCAAGATCTCCTCTTAAATCATGAAATCACGTGTATAAACATGAGGACATAAAAATATTTAAAAAACTCAACCCAGTGAAAGTCTTCATTTTTTTTTTATTTCAAAAAAATATTATTAAGCATTCTTCTGTCAATGCCAATCACGCTTGTCCTGAATGTGCTTTCTACAACCAGATGGTGGCAGTGTGTCCACTGCTTATGAAACAGCTGCAGACTCCACCCAGTGTAACCAGAGAGATCACAGTAAACTCTTAAAGAACATACACAAGCCAATTATTGCTGCTGGTGAGAGAAGCATTTTGATATTTCTTGTAATTTACTGCCACAAACACACACACACACACACATTATGTAAACACTCTTAAACATGCAGGTGCACTGCTCAGACATGCCTATATACCTATGCAAAACAGAAGACACTGAAAGACAAATGTCCTATTTTAGTTTTCTCATTCAGTGTCAACATTTTTTTGGGCAAGATAACATAAGGTTAGAAGTTTATGAGGGTTTTAAAGATAATTGTTTTACACTTTGATACATACTGTATGTTCTGGCCTACTTTAGAACCATAAGCATCCATGCAGGATGTCCAAAAATAATTAAATGATAATTTTGGTGGCAAATTCACCTGCACACACACACACACACACACACAGGTACACATGCAGATACACAGGCAAATACAATCACAGGAAAGAAACCATCCTGTCACAGAGGAACAATAATGATGACGGACGTAAACCCTGACTCAAAAGCACTCAAGAAGCACTTTCTGTCTTTCATCTCATTCACTTTAAGCTTTATTTTCTACTTATAAACAACATTAGTGGAGTGCTTTGAACACATAGACACGCACACACACACACACACATACACACACACACACACACACACACACACAAACACACACACACACACACACACACACACACACACACACACACACACATGCCACTCCCAGGGACTGAGCTGCCTAACCAAGACTAAAGCTACATACATTTTTTAAAGTAATAAAACCATATTTCATTGTTGGACAAATTTGGGGCAAATGGATTTTGAATTTTGATAGTATGATATGTTGCATTAAAACAGTAGCTACCACCTCTTTTCAGGAAAATATCTGTTGTTGTTACTGGAGTTTGGTTCAGCTCAACAGTGTGTTAACAGTGTGTTATGCTTTTTGCTACAATCATGCCTCGTTTTTGTTCAAGGAAGAACATTAGTTATGTTACCATAACTCCAGATTCTATGAGTATAGGCGTAGCCCTCTAAGAGCTGTTGCTACTGGGTTTATCCCTCTCGCGCATACGCAGTCTGAAGATTTTCTTACCCGCCACTTACGCTACAGTGGCTACACTCAGGTCCTCAACTATAGAATATACAGCGTCGGGACCTGAGCTCTGCTCCTAAAAGCCAGTAATTTCTTTGGCCAATGTCGGTGGAGCAGGGGGCCTAAGTCTTAGAGGGCTATACCTATACTCATAGAATCTGGAGTTATGGTAACATAACTAACGTTCTATTTCGTATAGACTTCACCCTCTAAGAGCTGTCGCTAATGGGTTAAGGGCGAAGCTGATGTAGTCAATGCCCACTGAGACACCAAGGACCTCAAGCAGATTACACACACCAGTTCACAACCCTACAATGCGAAGCGTAATAAGGCAGGAACGCACCGGCTGTGCCATGGTTGACCTCATGTCAACCTTGCGTGGAAAAAAAGGCAAGTGATAGAACACTCGCTCCATGCAACACTGCCGTTACAGAATGTGACGTTGCCTCATGCAGCCCACTAATCTGTGATGATTGGATTGGGGGCGCACCGTTTGGCATGTGTGTAAAAACGCGAGATCTGACAATGCGTCATCTGCGGTCTAGCATGTTTAAGACTGAATGAGTCAGGGAGGACTCAGAAACATTGCGCAGATAGAAACAGATGAAAGGGCACAGAGAAGCCCAAGATGCCGCTGCGCAGATGTCTGCCACCACCATCCCTCTGAGGAGGGCCGTAGATGATGACAAGGCTCTCGTGGAGTGCGCCCGGACGCCCTGCGGCGGCTCAGCTCCCGCAGCACTGTAGGCTTATGTGATGGTATCACACAGCCAGTGCGACAGACGCTGTTTTGACAGAGCCGAGCCTTGTGAATGCCCTCTGTAATGAACAAACAGCTGCTGTGTCTATCGGATGTTTGCTGTGCGCAAAACATACTGAGACAAGGCGTGCACTGGGCAGAGTCGGTGAGATGCTTCCTCTGCCTCATTTCTGTGAGGCAGGGGGAAGAACCCCTTGAGGGAAATAATTCTCGACCGAAAGGAGTTTGTCAGGACTTTAGGTGTGAATGAAGGATTTGGCTGTAAAGTCGCTGCGCTCCCGTCCTCTCTAATAGAAAGGCAGCACGGCGAGACCGACAGCGCGCATAAGTCACTCACTCTCTTAGCCGACGTCAGGGCTAGGAGGAGCGCTGTTTTCAGGGATAGCATCTTGAGAGAGATTTGGGTTATCGGCTCGAAAGGGGGACCCCCCAGAGCGCGCAACACCAGAGGTAACTCCCACTGCAGAGCTAGAGAGCGCACGTCTGACTCCCTTTAAAAAGCGCTTCACCAAGGGACGGTGCGATCCTCCATACCAGCCTCTGAAGGTAGGTTAGCACGAGAGGCAGAGGACACGACGTGGGATCTGAGCCTCTCTCCACACACCAGTGCTGAAAAGCATCTACCCACGTAACACGCTGTAGTAGAAGGGGCTCTCGCACCTTGGATAGTGCGCACCACCGCAGGGGGCAGACCTAACCTTTCCAAGCGCTCCCGTTCAGCGGCCAGGCCCACAGTTGTTGGCCTATTACCGGGAGGTGGAGGATCGCACCATCCAGCTGTGACAGTGCGTCTCTGCACCATGGGAGCTGCCACGGTTTCCCTGCCAGCAGCTGCACCATGATCAGGAACCAAGACGCGCTTGTGTGTTCTCCTGAACGGGCGCTAAGAGGCGAGAAATCAGGGGAACTGGGGGAAGCGCATAAAGGAGAGCCCTGGGCCACGGCCGGTGAGAGAAGGCATCCACTCCCAGTGGAGGATTGTCTCGTGCGTTCATGGAGAACGACAGTGCGCATTGCGCATTCTCTCGTGAGGCGAACAGATCTATCTTCGCCTTCCCGAACCTGTCCCACAACATCTGAACTAGTATGGGACTCAGTTTCCACTCGTTGTGGGAGGGGCCGCCGCGAGACATCAAGTCCGCAGCACGGTTCTGTACCCCCGGGATGTACACCGCTCTGATGGAAAGCAGGTGTCTGTGAGACCACAGCAAGAGGCTCCTGGCTATCTCCAGCAGCCGAGCTGAGCGCACACCGCCCTGACAGTTGATGTATGCTGCCGCTGTCATGTTGTCTGTCCTCACTACGACATGCCTGTTCGTCAGCATCGGAACAAAGTGCTTAGCACTTTGAGCACCGTGGACAGTTCCAGACAGTTTATGTGGAGGGAAGGAGGATTCTCCCATTTCACCCCCACAAGGTGAGACTCGCACATCCCTCCCCAGCCGATATGTGTGACGTCAGTCTCCCGAGGGGAACCCCTGTCGTCAGGATACGAGGGGTTTTCCAATATGCCAGACTGCCTGACTGCCTGACTGCAGTAAGGGAGGGATGGACAGCATGCGTCTTCTGTGCCGTATTGGGTCGAGACGCAGGTGGCTGAACCATCTCTGAATTTTCCTCATGTGGAGGAGTCCCAAGGGGACCACCACGTGACTTGCAGACATCATGTCTAGCAGACGCATCACAGACAGCGCCGTCACCACTCTGTGAGGTGCGTTGTGAGACAGCAGAGAGCTTAGCCCATCCAGCCTGGCTGGGGACAGCTTTGCTCTCATGGTGGCGGAGTTCAAGTCCACACCGGGTAAATTAACGACTGGGTGGGGAGCGGAGAGCTCTTTTGCCAGTTCATGGCGAAACCCAGTGTTTGCAGATGCTGTACAACTTCCACTGTGTGGAGTACAGCTTTCTCCTGGGAGTGAGCCATAAGGATTAGGTCGTTCAGGTAGAAAAAAACCCTGATCCCTTTTCTGCGTAATGGCTCCAGCGCCGTTTCCATACACTTGGAGAAGGTGCGCGGAGCCAGAGAGTAACCGAATGGTAACCAGTTGTACTGGTATTGGATTCCTTGGAAGGAGAAGGGCAGAAACTTCTTGTGCTTGGGAATGACAGGGATGTGGAAATATGCATCTCTCAGGTCGATGGATGTGAACCAATCGCCGGGACGCACGCATTCCAACACGTCTGATAGTTAACATGTGAAAAGGCCACTTCATAATGTATTTGTTGAACAGGGACAGGTCCAAAATCGGCCTCATCCCGCCTGTTTTCTTTGGTGTGAGAAAATAGCGGGAATAAAACCCCTCGTTCTCCTCTCCTGGAGTGACGGGAGAGATAGCTTCCTTCCCCAGAAGCTCTGCTAGTTCTGCCTTCAGGGCTGTTATCTCTGATTGAGATGACATGGTCGTTTCCACCACACCGAGAAATGGGGGGGGAGGACTGGCGAACTGGAGCGTGTAGCCCTTTGAAATCAACCTTGACATCCATGTATTCATGGGTAACAGGTTTTGCCACGCTGAGCAGTGCTCTGTAAGCGGGCGCGCGCACGTCTGTGGAGTATCCGATGCCATGGTATACAGCCAGCTCGTCGCCCTCTCCGCTGCTGTGAACCTCACAGCCCATGGGAGGGCGGAATGAAAAGGACTGGTGTTGGCCGGGAAGCTGGGAACGTATGACAGCATCCGCGTTCTGCTCCGTGTGCTCGAAGACTGAGTCTGAAAAAGGCCGTGCTGAGATACCACCACTAACTCAGCCCAATGGGAGGGAGGTGGTTGGTAATGCTTTACGGTCAGCGAAGCACATTTTAGTAGAGGATATATTACTCATTAAAATGTGAGGAAGTGACCGGGCAGCAGTGCTGCACTGTGTTGTGTGTGAGGCGGTGAGCCTCTGTGCATTGACCAATGAATGGCCCGTCGAGCCTGCCGAGTCGAAGTCGCCGGCGGAGGATACCGCGATGGGGGAGTAGGTGGTGCCGCAGCAGGTGCTCGTGGGGGCACAGCTGCAGCAGCGGGTGCAGGGCGCCTCCTCTTGGGGCGAGCATCCCTGTGCATTGGATGAGGCAGAGGTGCAGCTCTGCCCCAAAAGGTGTGTTTCCTCACCCTCTCCGCTTCCTCGGCCGCTTCCTGTAGGTGGGCTGTGGCACTTTGGAGGAGTGGTCCAGACAGCCCACTGGGGGCAATGGGACCATCCAGCAGCTCCCGTCAGATGAGAGGGGGAAGCTGAGCCATGTGCAGCCAGATGTTCCGCTGCACCATAGTCTGCCATGCCATGATCCTGGACGATGCCACCATTGTTGCCGTGGCAAGAGTCAGGACAGCCGTCATCGCTTTGCCAATGTTCGTGGCCAACTCTGGAGAAAAAGCCCCGGACTTGGTGGCCATGGCAGAGACAGCCGAGGACAACAGGGCGATATTGTTCTGCGCCGCCATGATCTGCACTGCACACTGGTGCGAGTAATCAGATAGGTGGGCGTAGGCTTGGTCTCCCGGCGTCAGCGGTGAAGGTTTCCACTTACCAAAAAAGGTAGCCTTGGGGAGGAGGATCGACACCAAGCTCTGTTCAAGCGGCGGAACGGAGGGAAACCTTTTTCTGTGTCCCCGTGGACCCTGGTGAAAGGTTCCCATCTGGGCACCGGAGCTTGCAGTTGTCTGGGGACGGAAAATGTTGCCTCTCTGAAGGGCTGAAGCTCTGAAAACCTGGGTGTTTGGCTGGCGGCTCCTGGACATACACATCTCTGCCTAAGAGGCCGTGAGCAGGTGCAGGTTGCTCTGCCGGCAACGCTATGCCCCTCAAATCCGCCGCCTGCTTAATGATGTCTGGCAAGTCCAGGAGAAGTCCTTTGGCGGCCGGCATGTGGCTGGCAGATTGGAGCGTAGAAGGAGAGGACCGCAGCAGCGGAGCTCCTTGCCGTGGTGGGGAAGGGGAAAGCCGCAATTGCGGGGCCCCATCCTCAAGGCCAGGCTCCAGGGCTCCCGACGGGGAGAATCGGGAGGAGAGCCTGAGATGGAGGGAGCCGAGCTGGCTGACTCGTCGTCCGGAGACACGGCGCCGTGGTCAGCCCAGCTACCGTCGCCGCTTCCTTCCACCTGAAGTGCCATGAAGGCGTCCGCCCGCCGCTGCAATTCCTCCACAGGCAGTCGAGCACAGTATTGGCAGGAGGCCTGCGGAGTCAACGCTAACCTGGCGTGAACGGCGCCCAGGCAAGCCTCGCAGTGGGGGTGGAGGTCTGACGGCAGGATGTAGCCAGTTCGGCAGGCGGTACACAAGCAGACAGCTCCTCCGGCGCGGTGAGACGACTTCTTCATCTTCTTCTTCTTCTTCTTGACTGCTTGATCGCTGAAGAAATTTTGGGAGCAGAGCTCAGGTCCCGACGCTGTATATTCTATAGTTGAGGACCTGAGTGTAGCCACTGTAGCGTAAGTGGTGGGAAAGAAAATCTTCAGACTGCGCATGCGTGAGAGGGATAAACCCAACAGCGACAGCTCTTAGAGGGCTACGCCTATACGAAATAGAACACTTTGTTCAGACCATCAATTCAGTCTCTAATACAAAGGAGCCCAGTCAAAATGTTTCACGGCATGTTTCATTTCTGTTCACACAGAAAAGCTTAACTCTGGAAATATCTACACCGTTTCTCTCTTTCTGGCTTCAGTTGGAGGGAGGTGAATATAATACATCTGACTCACGCACTAATAGAGTTAATATGGATCTGTTACTGTAATAAGGAAAATATGAACCTGACTCTTTTTGCAGTGGCCTGTGTCAATTTTCAGAGAAGATGCCATGAAGTGTCTGATGACAATATATGATACTGATACCCTATCAGGGGCGGGAGGGACAGTTTATTTTTGGTGCTACTGTCCATTGTTGAACAACAACCATGCCTTGGAAACTGATCCTTTGTGAACTCCAATCTTCATTAATCCCAGTCAATGTACAAGTAATGTACAAGTCTCCAGCTTATAATCAACCCTAAGAAATAGCTTTACTTTAAGGCCTACAATGCAATGATATTTGGTAATGCTGTATTTTACAGCCCGCTAATTACGGTGTAACTAGTTTGTGATTATGAGGTACTAATAAAATAAAATGCTGTAGTTACAGGGTAACAAAACAAGAAGTCTGGGAATTAATGGGTAACAATTTTGTAATTATGAGAGATTTATAAAGTAGTTATGGTGTAACTGTTTTTGTAATTACTGCATTCTTAAAAAGACTTACAAGGTACAATAACTTAATTGGGGGGGCTAAACAAATGTTATCGGTACTTTTTCCCTGTAGTTATGGAGTAAGTATTTAAACCCTAAATTGTTTTATAAAAGGATTATGAAGGTTTTTATTGCGCATTTTATATTATAAAATTGACATATTTTATATTTCATCTCAACATACTGTATGATGACAGGAGTTCAGAAGTGGACTGCAGGTGAGAGGGCAGTCAAGCAGGGCTTTGGCTCATCTGCTTCTGTCTGGCAGGTCTGTTGGAGCGGCGTCTCTGCTGTTGCAGCCATGTTGTCAGCAGATTCCTTGTTCTTCCTCCGGAATATGCGGGATAGCCAAGAAAAGAAGCCACGCTTCTTCTTCTTTGGTGTTGTCGACAGGCTTTCGAAACTCTGAGGTCCTGTAGGTTTGACCAGCTGGACAGGTGAAAGTGTCTTTTCCAGGGTCAGACCGCACAGATCCTTGGTGTCCTTCACAGTTTCAACCACAAGGCTTGATGGAGCTTTAACCTCAACCTGGATGGCGGGAGCCTGGGACTCCTGAAGCAGGTTGGTTGATCCTTCCTTAAGCAGGTGAATCAGGGTGTATTCAAGAGAGACGAGGAGAACCTCCTCTGAGATGGTGTTATTGTCAGGTCCAGCAGAGAGGACAGTGACTTTTGTTCCCTCACAGCATTCAGGTTGATGCAGGACGGTGACAGAGCTTTCAGCAGCGGCCTCAGTCTGTGCACAAAATTTGACCGTTTCCCTCTTGATGATAAAAGGACATTGTTCTTCCTCCAAGTCCTGGAGGAACAGCATCAGTTCAGAATCAGCTTTGACGATTGGCTCCCATTCATCAAGATGATCTTGAGTAGGAGCATGGTGTGCAGCGCAGGCAGCCATGAATGTAGAACTCACTGTTGAGGAAGCAGAGATGTGCTTTTCACCAAGTTCCTCCTCCTCCAGGAGGACTGAGAGGAACTGCATCAGGTGAGAATCAGTGCTGCTTACAACAGGTTCCCATTTGTCAAGCTGGTCCAGAGTCAGCCCACATTGTGGGGAGCAGTCAACTGCAAATCTAGAGAGATGTGATGAAGCGTAGAGGAGCTCCTCACCAAATCTCTCCTTCTCCAACTCACAGTGGGATTTGAACAGTGGCTCCCACTCATCCAGGCGGCCCAGAGTGGATCCACAGGGTGAGCAGCAGTCAGCCATTAATCCAGATGTGTCACATGGGGGGGCACAGAGGTATCTCTTTCCAACTGCCTCCAGGTGGTAGTCATCGTCAAAACCAAAGGGAGTGATGAAGCAGCCTGAATCTCTCAATGATTTGAGCAGGGTGGACTGAGCCTCGACATGCTGAGCTGGGTGGATGGATGCTCCAGCATTTCCTAATGCTGTGTCCTCGGTCATGAGAGGAGACTCTTTCTCTGTGGGAGGAAGGTCTCCTTTGTCCATATCCAAGAGACGTTTGTATGCTGATGAAGCTGTGCTGGCTATTGGTTCCCATATATTGAGGCTCTCAAATCCACAAGCAGATTTGGAGCTGAGACCAACAGCAGACTGAGGTGAAAGGTCACAGTCAAGCTCAGCAGTCACTCCAGAGAAACTAGAGGCTTCAGCATAAAGGTATTGCTCCTTATTCAGGACTTTCGCAAACATGCAGTTGATGTTTTCATGGCGATCGTCATTAAGCGCATTGAGTTGAGTGAACATTTGCATGGATGCTGAAAGAAATGCAATGGTGACATCTTAATAATCAAATAATCATAAGGCCACCTGGTGTAGCTTCATTCAAGGTCAACATGCTTCATCATAGCTTCATCTTATGCCTTTCATCATAGTTTTGTTTCAACAACAAATTTAAGTGTGAATTTACAATGTAAATACAACTAAGGAAGAACTGGACACAAATCCAAGTCCTTCAACACAAACAACTAGTCTGTCCTGACTGTCTGTCTCTTGTTTGTCTGTTCAGCAAAATCCTCTGTACCAATCTTTTCCTGTTAAATAATAAAATTACATACATGTGGCTTACCAAGATGGAAATCACTCTCCATGTTTTCCTTTCTAAAAGGTAGATATTGTTGATGTTTCTCCAAACAAATGCAACGTGAGTTTTCTGTCTCAATTTGCAGGTGAACACCGATCAGAGATGAAACTGTGAGTCTGTGTTTGTCTTCAGGTCAATCGCTCCTTTATGACACTGACATTCTAAATCCTATGAACTCTTCTGCATTCTGTGCAGCTGCATTATGACTCATCAGATGAAGCTCAGGCCCCAGTAAACTTTGATGACAGAGATGTCTCACTTCGTACATGGTTTATAAACTACACATGATTAAAAAACACATAACTGAATATTTGGAATTTGATATTGTATTTGTTATGCGGAAAACATCTATTTAATTGCTACTATTGCACTTTCACTGTTTTAAGCCACACGTTAGCTCACTCTAATCTTACCTACTACTGTTACTACTATTACCTATTACTACTACTTATATTTGAGGGGATACTTTAGGAAAATAAAAAGAAAAGTTATTAATCTTCAATTCAGCTTTTCAGGTGTAGAGTTTCTTTTTTCCAGAACAGCCTGTGCATCAACCCATGTAGTTAATAGGAACATGGGCAGCACTTTACAATGGCCTTTTCCCAGTGCATGAACCTTTAAGCATTTAAGCATTTGTTTAGTCCCCCCTAATTATGTTACTGTACCCTGTAAGTCTTTTTTAATAATTACTGAATTGTTACCCCTTAATTCCCGGACTTCTTGTTTTGTTACCCTGTAAATACAGCATTGTTATTTGATTAGTATCCCATAATTACAAACTAGTTATACTGTAATTAGTGGGCTGTAAAATAAAGCGTTACCTGATATTTTTATGAAAAACAAAGAAATGCGCCAGTATATTGTTTGTCTGCTGCCCCTGAAAAAAATGTCCTTCTTATTCTCCAATTACTCAGCATTAGTCTGTGACATGGCTTAACAAGAGTTGAGACTCCACTGGAGCAGTCACTTGTGTGTAATTCAACACTGATGACCCAAGGAAGTCTAGAAAGATCAGTTGTGACCACACTAATTACCAAAGGATTATATGCATTCAACCTATGTTGGAATAGCTGTGCAATTTGATGCTATAGCCACACAATGCTCTACATAAAATCATAATGGTATATGAGCTTATTTCCTTACCATAGTGTTTCTACAATTAGTTTAGCTTTTCAGCTATCTGTGCATCTATTGTCTGAAAAAATGAAACCTGTCAACCAATATGTGCATCAACATGTATAGCACCAATTTTGACAAAATGCTTTGATCCACTTACAGTTTTCCAGCTGTTCTTCTGCAGAGCAGAGGCTGATCTCATTTAGCTGATGGAGTGCAGTGGGCCGGTTGGATATTACCCTAACCTGCTGTCACTGCCCCTGTGCTGCACCTCATTTATAATTCACTACAGAACCGTAAATCTCCTGAGAGCATTACGCCCATCCACCAGGCTGCTGCCTAAACCAACCACGCTATCTGATACTTTTCCAACCAAATGCATCTCAAGTTGAATCAGCTGTGTGAACAGGTTGTTGTGACAGCAAGAGGCGAGTTTACATTACCTGCTCTGGGACTAAAATCACAACTGCCAGGGAAGGACAAACAATCTGGTAACGACGGTACATATGCAAACACTCCATTCAGCTGCTTCAGCTTCTTTCATCAGTGATTGAATGAATCATCACAGTTTTGGGAAATGTAAGGCTGCATCAGTATTGTCCTATGTGTAGATTTCCTTTAGGAATTTTAGAGCCTTGCCATATTATACATAGTATAATTATGAACTTGTTTCTTTGCACATCCGTCCGAGACACATATAAATGTTATGTGGAAGAAAAATTTAACATACATGTATGAACAGATGAACTAGGGTCCCCAATGGGGAATGCACGGGAATGCACTGCTCTTGATGAATGGTCACCTCACTGTAACCTTCGTGCTGTAACTTACTAGGCCAGAGGTCTCTTGTCAGTAGTGGCTCCTGGATGTCCCAGATTATCTGTAAATCCTCTATACTAAGACATAACACATGTTGCTGTGACTCTGATTCTATGACCTGGTCCCATGTCAGCACATTCTGTGCGTCCTTGAAAGATACTTAAAGACCAGCTCAATCCTATTCTCCTTCGAAGAAGTGTACGGGGCACCCTGCTGTGTACATCTCTTCCTCTTCGAAGACTCCTCTTTAATAAATATATTCAACTAAGACGAACCTCTGACTCAAGAACCTTTTTCCTCAACATGTTATAACATTACATTACACATATAATGTTGTAACATATTTCATCAGAGGCATCACATTGCAATGGCAGCCACCAGGTCATTGCAATGCTACCCCAGATTGTGGCAGTAATACTATACATTCGGATAACACCTAAAGAGAACATACTGGATTACAGAAAATGTGTGTGTGTCTGTGTGTGTGTGTGTGTGCATGTGTGTGTGTGTGTGTGTGCATGTGTGTGTGTGTGTGTGTGTGTGTGTGTGTGTGTGTGTGTGTGTGTGTGTGTGTGTGCGCGTGCATATGTGCGCACACACACATCTCTCTCTGTGTCTCTGTGCCTAATGCTTTAAAAATCTCTGATAGTCATGGGTAATTGCTGCTATTAAGATCCATGTCACATTGTAATATGGTAGAGGTTGCAGAGGCATACCTCATTTGTGATTCTATAGAGTGGGATAAGAGCTGGGATGTTGCAAACAGTAAACTCTAAATGATTCAGCATTTTCCTTTTCAATCTACATCACAATGTATCTCGCTTAACACATTCCTGTATTGCACAGCAGCTCAGTAAAAGAACAATGGTGATTTCCACCTAGAAAATAGAGCAGTATAAACACACGCAAGCACAGTAAACTCATGGAAACACATATAGACTCACATTTCAGCAGTGTTTATGATACATAGCTTGGGTACTATGGAGGAAAGCTTGGAATGGAAAGGTTGCCTTGGCCATCTCTCATAATTCATCCGCAGAGACAAAAAGACCACAATGTAGCATAAATGGATGTGGGAGTGGGTATAAGGCCAATATTTGAATGAGCTTTTTATCATCAAAGTGAAAACCAAGTTGTGACACACACCCATCACACCCTTGAAGGCATGAGTCATTTTCAATGTGGAAAAAGATAGGGGAAAGAGGGGGGGTATACAAAATAGTTGAAGGTGAAAGTGAATCGACACCAGCTCTTTATTTTAATCTGATGGTAGCTCTTGAGTCACAGTATCTCTCTCTTTGGCAATCAAGTACAACTTAACATGGCAGCACATCAATAACGGTTCCAAAAAGGTTTTGGGTTAAACAGCCATTGTCCTGCTTACTTTTTTTTAAACCCTTTATCAAAAGGGGGCTCCAAAAGGGTTCCTCAATATAAAAGGCTCTCTAAGGAACATATTCCCATTATTTTTTCTGAAAGATTTACACCATTGTCAGAAAGGTTTGCTTGACTTTGATTCATCACCTGGTTTACCTTGGGAAAGAATTCTGATGATTTATAGTGTAAGCTCAGAGACTAATCATATATATCGTATAAGAAAATTTGCTCCTCAGTGTCATCGGTGGCTCAGTTGATAAAAACATCATAGAGGTCATTACGAACTGATCAGGTTCAAATCCAAAGCAGAAATTGAGGTAGTAAGATTGTTTTTATTTAGTTTTATTTAAAGTCTGTGGCATGTAAGCACTAGCTGGACAATGTAACTGGACAGTGTGACCTTCTGTGTGACTTGATCCTCCGGTGAAATCCTGCCCTGATTTCTTGTCACAGTCACCACTTCTCACTTGACGTCACCACTTCCTCTTTGTGGCCATTTTACAGGCATTTCACACCCTTGCTTATAAGCATTTGGACTCATGTTAGTGGGTATGTCAAATGACAGCAAGAGAAATCAAGACATTGCTATTTGTCTGTTCTTTACATGTTGAATTGACCAAACATGACAATATTTTTTCCATGGACACACTGTGCTCTCATTCTGTTTGCTTTCTTTTACAGCACTACAGCAACAACTAATTGCTGACCTTGGCACCAATAGCAACCAGACCAGTGGACCATTCAATCCTCATGTCTCTTTTTGTGCAGTGGGGGTGGAGGCTTGTGACCAGGCAAGCTGAACCTCTGGACTGGTAAAGTCTGAAAGGACAGAAACAATAACAGCTCTCACCTCTCTCAACAACTATGTGAAAGTGTCTTAGAACAAGGTAATCTACAACTGTATTGGAGCTACTCAGCAGCCAACAGTACATGAGTATGGTTGTATTTTCCAGTATATATTAGTGTGAGTGTTTGTCTGTTTTCCTAACACTGCATCTATGTGGTGAGAATAAGAATATACTCAAAGTCAAGTTACCTGGTAAAAAACATAAGGGATAAAATCTGAAAAAAGGGCTTGAATTAGGTGCTCACTAAAATGAATGTGAATAAACAAATGAGCTAAAGTGACAATGCTCTATAAACCATACTCATGTAATGTAATGCAATGACTGCATCAAAAATGTCTCTGTAAACAAATTAGGTAATTCCATCCAGTTGACAGGACATGATGCTGAGCTCCTTGCTTGAACCACACGCTGTGCTACTCTAAACTGTATTGATCCTTCTCGCAGTACTGCATGCACATCACGTCCTGTGCTAAAGACCAGCTGCAGTTCAGACAGACCGTGATAGTGTTTGCCCTGCCCTTCGCCAGAGGAACAAGGTGAAGCAGAAGAAAGGGCTTCATCACTGAAGAGAACAATACAAATCCCCAGTCAACGCTCTTGGAGCCATCACCCACTAATAAGCCCTTAATAGGACAGAAAGATAAGCTAAACCTCCTCCAAGGATCCCCTTTGTTTAAAGAAAAATGCAAAAAAAAAAAAAAAAAGTCAATTATCTAATGAACACTAATCAGAGAAAAGAAAAAAGACAAAAGCCACAATCAACCTTCAGCCTCTTAATAGCTCATGTCAAAGATTGCTAATTTCCCTCATTTCTACCACAAGGAGTCATTCAGCAACGACGAAAAAAACGGGTCAAAGATTTAAAATAGCTTATTTCAGTCACACAATGTCACGTTGCTGTTATGACTGTCAGCTTAATAACAATGTACTGTACTAGCTCAGCGGGATGCTGCAGCGTAACAGCCCACCAACAAGAGCCGGTGTATCACCTTGTCAGAATAGTTCTTGCACTTATATTGTTTATTGATTGCAATTTTAGCGTTCAGTTTTAAATATCGCCCCTTGTGTATCAGTAAACTTCTGTATCAATAATCTTAAGTGTGTGTGTGAGAGCGAGAGAGCGAGCGAGAGAGAGAGAGACAGAGAGAGAGAGGGGAAGTGTGACACACCCCCTGCTCTGCTGTGTGAGCCCCTCGGATCAATAATCAGATGGTTGCTTTTCCTCGGCAGGCAGGACCGCAGAGAGCCTTTCCCGGTCGTCTTCCTCAATTGGTTCGCCAGCAGGTTCAGATGAAACACAAGAAGGGACTGCTGCCGATTGCTGCCGCTCAGATGAGGATGAGGATGATGTCCTGTGGCGGATCACCTCCGAGGCTGGACGGTTGAAGATTGCCTTCCACCTTTTTTGCTGCGCGTCTTAAGAAATCATCGGAAGGTAAGCATTCTCGGGCAGGACACTTCTACCTGGATGTTCAACATATTTTTCTGTGATAGTGAGTATTGACTGAGAAAAAAATATCATGGGATGAGCGGGATAAAACACACAACGCTATGTTTACGACATTATTTACAGAATGAGTAGCCTAGGCTATATACACCGATATTAGATTTTGATGTAGAGCTTAATTATGGGAATTCACTGATGCTATTATGGTGGCATTTTTTTTGCTGACGTGTAGATCTACCAGAACTTTTTGGCCGGTGACTTGGCTGGTGCAATGCACCCCTGTGTGCGTTAGAGCATGAAGTGCGCATAGGCACGAGCGCTGCGACTATAGTCATGGCATCATTACCATCTCATATGACGGCGGAATGACATCATAGCTTGAATTTTGATCTTCAGTCAGAGTTTTGATTGCCTGCTCATTGTACAATATGTCCTTACAGCTCCATGAGGCTCCACTGTGAAGACTAGGCTAACATCCAGATCCAGATCCAGATCCAGATACAGTTTATTCCCTGGCCCAACCTTGACATGATGGGAGGGCTGCTCTGCATTTCTCACCGTGCCTTGGAAGTTGTATTTAGAAGAGGGTTCCTTACAATCCTACCTCTGGTTTTACTGTTGCCAGCAATAAGAATCAATGGCCAGTTTATGGGAATCCGAAGCCCCCTTGACTGCCACAAGACTTGTGTGTGTGCCAGCAACATCATCAGCTGTTCCAAGATTAATCTAACCTCCGTACCCACAGCTCTTCCACAATACACAGCTGTGTTGGACCTCAGCTTCAACTCCATCGTCCAGCTACGTGCTGAATGGACCCCAGTCAAACTCAGCAGTCTACACAGCCTCCTGCTCAGCCACAACGGCCTCACCTTCCTCTCCTCTGAAGCTTTTGTGTATGTGACAAAGCTTCGTTACCTGGACCTATCCTCAAATGGCCTCCGCCTGCTGGAGGAACTCATCTTTGAGCCCCTGGAGCACCTGGAGGTGTTGCTGCTTTATAACAACCACATCTCCCAAATTGACCGCTCTGCCTTCTCTGGCCTAAACCAGCTGCAGAAGCTCTATCTGAGCCAGAACCAGATCTCACGCTTCCCCATGGAACTGGTGAAGGAGAGGAGCCGGCTAGAAACTCTCACCCTCCTGGATGTCTCCTCCAACCGAATTAAAGTCCTGCCCCTCCAGGAGCTCCAGGCTCTGCCCGCCTGGATCAAGAACAGCCTCTACTTCCATAATAACGCTCTGCCCTGCAGCTGTGAGCTGTACAACCTGCTGGCTCGCTGGCACCTGCAGCAGCTCAGCTCTGCCACTGACTTCAGGGACGACCATACATGCTTGCTGCCAGGGTTGCAGAAAGAGAAGATGACCACACTGGATCTGAACTGCAGTGAGGTCAGCATTATGGATGAGGAGGCCTACCTGGACCAGTTCCTGGTGCTGAACTGTGACACCAGGCAGAAGGATATGGAGAAGAGCTGGGCGCTGCCTGGTAACATCCCGGTGTCCCCGACCAACATGAGCGCCATGAAGCTTCGTGATGGCAGCCTCCAGATCGGGCCCCTTAAGGTGGAAGACTCTGGGGTCTACACCTGCTATGCCACCAGCGACTCCTTCAACGAGACCCTGTATGTAACTGTGGTGGTGTATAACTCCACAAAGCGCGGCGGGCTGGAGAACATGAAGACGGCCTACACTACCCTGATGGGATGTTTGGCCAGTATAGTTATGATCCTCATCTACCTCTACCTCACACCCTGCCGCTGCGCCTGCTGCCCAGGCCAGGGCCTGAGTAAGAGCGTCCCCGGGAGTCTCCGCTCTTCAACTGTTAGCATCTCTCAAGTTCATGAGGAGACGGGGCAAGAAGGGTGGGAAGGTGGCGCCAAGGACTTCCTTAACAGGCGTGTGGCCTTCCTGGAGCCCAAGGACCAGCTGGAGCAGAATGGGAGGTTGAACCCAATAGGAGAGGAAGATGAGGAGTGGCAGGGCGACAACCAAGAGAGAAGGAGGTCTGATGCAGAGTCTATTAGCTCTGTGTGCTCCGATACCCCCATGGTAATGTAAAAGTGAGTGTCAGAGCCTAAAGGTTAAGACAGTGATGATGCGGTGAAATGGCTGCTTCACACTCTACAGAACTTTGTATCCTTTGAACGTATGCAAGATGTAAAAGTTATCATCTCACAGCTAAAATAAGTACAAGCTCTAGTTGGCTCTCACAGTTGGTGGCATTGTTGTAAGGGTTAGGGTTAGCATGTGCTTTTGATAAATGAATTGGCTGATGCAATATCCTAATAAGACTGATGTAAAAAAAACATTCCAAAACATAATGTCCAGAAGTGTAGTTGGAGTCCCTAAATTCCCTCCCTGATTTTGGTGAATGAATTTAAATCAGTCATAAAAACAAATTATGCAGGATTGGAAAAGACCTGACTAATGCCACTTTTTTGTGCTTTTTGAAGAAACTATTTTCTGTTTTTTGTTGGAGGCACCTCCAAAATTATCTTTCAAAGAATGCTATGTAATCTCGCAGTGGAAAGCCTTTCCAGTAGTCTCACTTCTGCTGGGGTGAATTTTCACCAAAAAAGAGGAAATTTGTTTGAAATGCTTATTGCCTGACCCTGCGAAAGGGGCTGCACAATAAATCTTTAACAGGAAATTAAATGGAAAATTAAAAATGGCTGTGTGAATGTTAGACAATTGTCTTCAAGCATATCCATGTTACAGCTTGAAATTTTGCATCTTTTAATGTGAGTCCCTCAGAGGGACCTCAGAGGGTCCCTAAAGAGTTCCCCTTAAAAACTTCAAAGTGAAGTATCACTAAATTTCAATATGATTACCCAAGGAGTAGCACTAATTACTCAAAGACAAAAACAGCATGAAGACTTTTTTTGATGTTGCTCATTAATTTGACAGCTTCTAAAAATCCTGAGCCCACTTTAAATGAAGGATGTTCATGGTTTGAGGCGCTGGCAGTGACGCTGCATACTGCCAAGACGAGGAGTTGCAGAGATGAGAGACAGAGGCTGCCGCTGGAAAGAAAAACACATCCAGTTCACTGAACCGAGAGGATTTCTTCGGTGTGTAGCTTGCAGAACTCATTTTATCAGTACCTACTACAGCAAGTTATTTCATAGTTTTTGCTATATTTTACATTCCTGTTTCAAATAGGTTTGCGTGACCCTTACAAGATGTCATAGTGTAAGGATTACTGTTCTGCATGTTTATTAAATTAAAAATAGTTTTTCATCTTCAAAAATACTTATTGGACCATCTAGGATCCTAGGAGTTCAGTTTTAGATTGGGTTTTCATGATAATGAGTTCAGATTCCAATAATAAATCAATTTTCTTGTCGAGCAGTTAAAATCATGTGTTACGTCTACAGTAGTTGTGAGACTCAGACTAGTAACATAAATGTACCAAACATCCTGCCATATTGGAATTGCATTGCATTGGGCATTATTTGCTTCAATATATCTTGCTGCTTTGAAGTGCACCAGGCTAAGAATAGTATCGATTACTCAATGTCTATTAAGATCTGTATTATGCTGCTATGGTTGAATTCTCTGTGGGATAACATGCCAGGCCAGCATTGCCCAGGGGAAACAAATGAGAGCTAGTACCATCTATTACTAATACTTCTGGGCATTAGCTCCCAACCCTAAGCAAACCGACAAATGCCAACCAGCCAACAGTCTCATAAACACAGTCAGAAATAGCAGCTACTAGTGAAGCTTATACACAAGCACTGTTGGCTGCCTGACACAGCTGAAATGTAAATATAACAGTAGCACTTTGCTGACAAATGTCTTATTTTTTACTTACATTGCTAAAATAATTTTACATTGCTCTAAAACTCCAGGGTTTCACATATTACCTTGACTAGAGTATATGGTGTCATCACCAAGAAATGTCTTCCATCATAGATGTACATGTGAACTTTGGAAAACAGTAAACACTGTCAAACAGTGAGGTTGAAATGCACACTGTGGCTCTGTTACAGATGAACAATTCTCCCAGAGCTTAGTTTCAGGTAATAGCCTACTGAATTTGACTAACTGAATTTGTTAACTTGGAAACAGCTGCCATTGGATAAATGGAGGCCATGTTTCATTTCCCTCCCCTTATGACCACAGTACTTAGAGATACGTCAGAATGACAGTGAAGCAAGTTAACAGCAAAACAGACCGATCCCAGACTAGATGTAGCAATGTAAATGTGCTTTTAGTTAGAAAGAACAATTCATTTTATCCTTTCACTTCTTGTGATGCATTCTCAGGATAATCTAGGCAAATCAAACACCTTAGTTAAATGTCTAGTATTCAATATTTAAGTATTGAATAATGTTAGTCAAGACATTACAAGCATTTGTCTGATAGTATGATAATGTATCTACATGATTATAAAGTCAATTGTTTATGTCAACAGTGACACATAGTATCTATGCTAATATAGTAATATCTCTTGGCTCTGCTTAAGCACTTAATACTTTTCTCACTGAAAGTTACCTCTAACCAAAGAATGAATCAGTTCAAACTGATGAGGATTAACAGCTGCGTGCTTTTCACCTACAGTATATGTTCAGTGATTACAGTCACTACAGTTATGGTTGTCACTAGTGTGTTGAGATCACCTAGATCTGTGTTAAGTCACAAACTTGTATTTTAATTATGTTCATTATGTGTAATGACTTATTGTATGTTTATTGTATGTTCTCTGCTATCTAATATACTATCCTCTTGTCTATTATTCTACTGTCCCTGTGTTTCTATTTCATAAACTACAAAAATTCAGCAAAAAAGTGAATGATGTCCACTATAGCCTGTAAGAATGTAAATGCATATTGGATAGTGAAAAAAAAAGTAAACTCCAGAGTGATTGTGCTCCAAATGTGACAGGCTTTTGTTTGTCGGCAGATGTGAAGATCAGGCTTCAGTTGGCCAAGTGGCATGCAACTCTTCTGGCTTCTGTTTCTGTATTACTCTAATGACATGCCCTCAGTCACTTGAGGGTGAAATGCTAGACCACACAGATCACTGGAGCGGAAACGCAGTTCGCCCAGGGACCGGTATTTATTGCACCTGTCCCTCCCATTTACTTTCTTCTGGCACCGTTTGGTGTCGCTGTCTTTTCACCCTTATTTGGATTGTTTACCATAGGATCTCCCTGTGCATAGCAAGCTGTCCTGCACTCTCTTTCCCCTGCCTGTTATGGCCCAGGACAGACACTGCAGAGAAATGAGCAAGTGGGAGAAGGATTATAATTTATCTTTTTGGATTGGCCAATCTCTTGTTTTACATCACAATTAGGTCTGAGATAGTCAATATTGCTCTATTTATCTTCATGTTATGTAGATCTAGCTACACTGTATGTATAAACCTAAAATGAATACTTATAGTATGTGTGACATATGGCTATCACATTTCTTTATGGCACAGTGTACCAAAATTTGTGCACCCTCCTGATTGTTATTCAGTGTTTGTTTGTATAGAGGTTGATCTGTCTTTCTGACAGATGCTGCAGTCTGAAACCTCACCTGCTGCCCTGCAGCTGTAAAGGAGTCTTCCTCTGGATGAATGATTGAAGAGACCTGGAGGAAAGTCCACAGCCCTCGTTTCAGAAACTCCAGCCAGTTGTCTCGTGTTACCAGGTTTACACACAACACCCCACGCCAGGTGTGTTGTATTACACAAACTAATTTGATTTAACCATTTGGAAAATGCACTGCAAGAAATGTATTTGAGAATGTTTAATTATAAATAGTTAACACGGACATGATCACTTAAATAAAAGAGTGTTCATACAAGGTTCATACAGGCTTAATGATAGATAAGCTGTGTTTCAATGCACGTGCTTAAATGGATATGCTTTAAAAGGTGGGAATGACGCATCCCCTTTGGATATTAACTCATAGGTTATAATTCGAACAAATCCAGCAGCCCGAAGAAAATCTGGGATCACTGTACAATACAGACAGATGGCATGAATGCAAGCCAGTGTCTGTTGACAATGAATGATTGGCAGATGGTTCTGTTTTTTTAAGACTGAATTCTAAGTAAGATGACTCATCCTTTCCTCAGGCCCCTCCTAGGAGAATCACATGAATGGCGTAATTGTGTGCAAGTCCAGTGAGTCCTCTGCCATCTAGTGGCCACAAAATTTAAAGTTGAAATACTGGAACACCAATACCAAGATCCATTTCACAGCATAATATTTGGATTCATTCTAGCCTTTACACAATGTCCTAAGATCACATTATGAACACAGTACAACATAATTCCTGAATTTCTCCTACAACAGAGGGAAGCACTGACTCCAAAGTCTGAAAAACATTTTATTAGTTGCACATACTCACATGAGGATAATATGTTTTACAATGAATTGTGGTGATATAAACATAGTCAGACACTTTCTGAACATCCCAAGTTCTCTCAAGTTCAGAAAGAACAGAGCCTCTAACATATGACTAATATAATTTTCAGCTGGCGTAGCTCTTTGGACCCATTCATACAGCCTGAGCAAAGCCCACCATGTTGTTGCCAACGTCGAAGACGGTGTAGAACTGCCGCAGGAAGACCTCACCCAGGATCCAGCCGCCAGCTTCAAACCCTGTTTTGCACCCATACTCAGACTGAACAGAGGAGAGATAATGTGACAGAGGGCAGGGCATAAACATTTCTGGTTGCTTATACCAATATTGAATCAAATATTATCAATATTGGAATATCTAAATAGATCTGCCCAGGATAGATTTCCAACTGTGCTTTTTCTCACAATGCATGTCTGACTTGTATAACATAATCCCTCCCTCTGTATATATTCTGTACTTGAAAGACAAACCTTCATGACGTAGGCTGATGGAGGAAGAGAGAAGCTGTAGCCATTTATGTGGAAGACAACGTCAGGCATGAGATTTATGTTACTGCAACCCACAATAGCCTGCGAGACAGAGCCACAGCATGTTATGTCATTGTTTTGGACCCAGTGCAGTCCACATTTAATATTATACTCACTCATAGGAATGCGAAACAATGGCACTGACTCACATTACCAAACTGGCCTGTGTAGGCTCCCACCCAGCCGTTGATGTTGCTGATGTCTCTGTTCGGCCCTATGATAAGAGAGGTGCCAGAGTCCACTATTGCTTCACACGACCCAGAGCATGCAACAGTGTTCCCATTGATGGTGATGCTGAAACAAAAAGGAGCTCTCATAAAAAAAAAATACTGTGTCTGTTAATTCATGAACAATATTATGTAGAAGAAACAGGCCTCAGATCAGTGTGAGCACATTAGTGACTATGGGCCAGATACAAAATACCAGAGGTGTGACCAAGTCAACTTTGCTCGACTCCCAAGTCAGTCTCAAGTCTTGAGGCACAAGTCTCAAGTCAAGTCTCAAGTCTAAATGAAGATTACCAAGTCAAGTCCATGTCATTGATGTCAAGTCAAATCAGAACAAATCAAGAGTAGAGTATCAATTTAATATCTTAAAGAAAACTAAATATCTAGGACTTTTCAATGCAATATAAATAAGTCAAGTCTCAAGCAATGAAAATTCTCTCTCTACAAAATACAGTCAAATACAGTAAAAAAAATACAATAAAGGAAAACTTTATTTAAGGAAAAAGGAAACTACAATGTACTGATTTCTCCGACATCCATTCCTTCATCACTGGCCTATTACCTATCTATTACGATGTTCCAAAAGCCAGTGGCACCATACACAGGGACCCAGTTAATGCTTCCACTGTAGTACTGGGGGTCTGTTCCTCCCAGGATTAGCATGCTGCCCTCCACAGAACTGGATGCAGAAAAGAACAACATGTTTTTTAAGAAAATAAGCATTGCATCGTGCATAAACGACACCATCTCACAGACAAGGAAGTCAATACTTAACTTTGAGGCAGCATTATTTTCCCTGTCAAGGTCCAAAAAAAGGCCTCACCTGCTCAGGTACATGGAGAACATGTTCTGGGGGATTTTGGCCTGGTTCCACATGTTGTCAAAAACAGTTGTGCCTCCTTCAACTGATACGCCAGGGAAGGCCAGACCCAGAATCCCATCCCACGGCACAGCCTCCATGAAAACTGCCTCTAATAGACTGAGGCCAAAGATTTGGTGCTCCACATACAAGTCATTTATCTGATAGGAAAAATGTCAAATCAGTTTTGCGGCTAAGGAGATGCATATACGTCTCAATGTCATAGGAAACATAAGAGAATGAAATATCCAATACTTATCCAATACTTTTTCCTCACCTTTATGGTGTCGTATCCTATAATCCCTTCCATGAAACCAGTGCCATATCCGATGTAGAAAGTCTTGGTGCCGGCCTGAAAAGTGGAGGATGCTGTGCTGTTGAACCTTGAGCGATAGTCTAGTGACAGCCGGGAGAGAGTGAGACAGAGCAGCACAGGAGAGAAACAGGCAAGAGGGAGGAGTAGACTTCATTATTTTTGTTTTACCCTCAAAAATAGATACTCCAACATTATGTAGACCTAGCAAAATGCACAGGTTCAAAATTAATGTTTTAGGGTGGTTAGGATGGCAATAACTAAATATCTTCATGACATTTACTCTTTTTGGCTTCTTAAAACAAACATATGAATCTCTTACTTTTTTTAAAAAGGCCACAACAAGCATGGACTCTTCACTACATTATTTTCCCCTGAGCTGCTACCATTATACTTACAGCAAGCAGGGCTGGTGCAGTTTAAGGAGGGCACCCACAGGTCTGACGAGCCGGTGTCAAAGAGGACTCTGAAGAACTGAGGGGGAGTCCCAATGCCGATGACTCCATAGTATGTTACCTTTGTCCAAAAGAAGATTGTTTAGTCAAGACTATAAATGCATTTAAAGATAATAAACTAATCAATCAAAGTGTTTTACACACAAGGTACCCAGCCCACATGGACTTGCATGACACTTCCAAGTAGTTACATGGGTGTACAACGTCATAGAAAATAAAAAGACTCAGCAAACCCAGATATCACACAAACAAAATATCCTGCCTTTTTTTCCCGATGCTTTACAAATGAAGCAAGCCATGTGGAAACAATCCTTTCTAAAACATAGTTCAAGCTGTTCATAATTGTCTAGCCAATAGAAGTGAATAGAAACAGAAATCGTTTCGCTATAGAGCACCATATGCTGGACAGTAAAACATAAAATGAATCTCGTTCTAAATTTCTCCCAAAGCACAAAGTAGACATGTTCTTTCATCTTCAGGAGTATTACTAAACCCACCTGTTTCAATGGCTAATGGTAATGTACCTGACCTTACCTGTGCACAAAGATATCTATGACTTTTAGGTGAGTTTAACATTAACATAAGGTTCTATAAGATACAGTAGTTACAGTTGCAACTTACATCTGGATCAAAGGTGATGGGCTCCAGACTCTGGTCATCCCTGGGTTGAAACTTTGCCGCAGGGTTGTATGGAAACTTGCTCCTGTACTCTTCAAACAGGCCTTTCTCCTGCAGAAACTGCCTGGCCGACTTCCCTCTAGTCAGGGGGATTCTGTACAGACAAGTCATCATCAAATTGGCTGCATTACGAAACACATGAACCCTGCAGCACATGCATAATTGCATGCTCTCTGATCTGAACATCCATCCTTGGCTGAGGTATTAAAAGTCTCTTCTAAAAAACAGAACTTCAGTGAAACACCACCGCCGGTCACAGTGTGAAAGCATATAAAAAATATATTATCATCATTTCACCTTAGCATAGGAAAATATAAACTTGTGCTCCAAATTGATCACTTACTTGAGAAGGCCCTCTGAGACAGCCACAAAAGCTAGTAACACAACGGCAGACTTCAACATTTTTAAAGTGACCCTGAAGAATATACCACAAGGAAGCTGAGGCGTTTTTATATATAGCCATGGTTTGGCCAGAGGTCAGTATGAGCCTCAGCTCCTCCTTTACCTGAGCTATAACTAAGACATACTGATAAGAAACCACTTAACAACTATAACCACAGAGCAAATTTAATGAGTGAAACCAGATAAAAGGAACAAAAGGATAAAAGGAGTATATTCTGCCGAATGTCCTTCAATCTAATGCCAACAAAAACAATTTCTTTGTTTAGAATAGAACTTCACTCAGTTATTGATTCAATGTCCTGGACGCCATACAGTAAATACTGGCCACAGCCCAGATACAACATGAAGTTGGATTAAACCATATAAATCAACAGTAATTCTGTGATTATAAACTTGCTGAGTAAGAAATGTAATGTGATTCATCTGTTCTTTTTGAAAGTTTCTATTGTACTTTTGTTAATATCCAACTCCACTGAACAATTAAATACTAACAAGATGTTAAATGTGTTTCACTGCATCAGAAAATTACTAATTATTCATTTGTAATAAAGGATTTCATGACCTATATAGGGGATGAATGATGCCTCCGATCCTTTCTGTGAGTAGGATTTAACTCTTGAGCTTGCACTGACACAAATATGTGAATAGAAAAAACAGATACACTTGCTGAAGTCAAGCTTTGTATCTTAGTCTCTGAGAAAAAAGGTAGACATGCAATCATTTTATTAGTGGGGAAAGCCAGATGAGATTTGACCTTTCCCACACTGATTTCTGCATGGAGTTCTGTTGACTGTTCTCAAATACTGTGTGTACTACTAGCAGACTCTGACGTATTAATGGATTCAAAGACCTTAAGGTCCCCTATGGAACTGAAACTGTTCCACGGCATATCTGACGGTCACCCCCTTACATATGTCAGACCACTTCTTTATTCAATTCACGGTTTCCTTGCCGGAACATCCTCACGTTCCGCCGCAAATGGTCTCCTTCAGACAGAACCTCCGGTCCCTCACACCGGCTCGGCTCTCCGACGAGGTCTCAGCTACCATGCCCCCTCATAAAGAGTTCTCCTCACTCCATGTCAATGAGGCTACAGACACACTCTGCTCCTCACTAGCCGTCTCTCTAGACAATCTCTGCCCACTCTCATCCAAACCTGCTCGTAAAACCCCCACTAGCCCATGGCTCACCGGTGTCATCAAAGAGCAACGGGCGGGGCTCAGAGCAGCTGAGAGAAAATGGCGCAAATCCAGTGATCCCACTGACCTCACTGACTATCAAACTCTCTTATCGGCATTCTCATCCCATCTAAAAAGTGCCAAGACCACTTACTATCAGGAGAAAATCAGCAGTGCCAAGGACGCTCGGAAATTATTTTCAGCTTTTAATTCACTCCTCAAACCTCCACCACCTCCACCCTCAAGTTTGCTCACGGCTGACCTCTTTGCATCCTTCTTTACTGATAAGGTTTCTACCATCAGTAATCAGTTCCCTGAGCCTGACCAACTCAGTATGCTGCCACCAGCTAACAGGACCTCACTCCTGTCTTTTTCCCATCTCACTGAGGAGCAAGTCTCCAAACTTCTGCTTGACTCTCGTCCCACTACCTGTCCACTGGACCCCTTACCCTCCAACCTCCTGCAGGCCATCTCGCCCACTCTTATCCCTGCAGTCACGCACATCATCAACTCCTCACTTACAACGGGTGTGTTCCCCACTGCTTTTAAGCAAGCGCGGGTTAGCCCGCTGCTAAAGAAACCTACACTCAGCCCATCTCAGGTTGATAATTACAGGCCGGTTTCACTACTCACCTTCCTTTCCAAAACACTTGAGCGTGCGGTCTTTAATCAAGTCTCTGAATTCCTTTCTGAGAACCGCCTGTATGATCCTAACCAGTCTGGCTTCAAACGCGGACACTCTACCGAGACTGCGCTCTTGTCTGTAGTGGAAACACTGCGATCAGCTAGAGCTGCCGGTCAGTCCTCTGTCCTACTGTTACTTGACCTATCGGCCGCCTTTGACACGGTTAACCACCAAATCCTCCTCTCCACACTCGCTGAGCTTGGCTTCTCAGGATCTGCTCTCTGCTGGTTTGAGTCCTACCTCTCAGGGAGATCCTTTAGAGTGTCTTGGAGAGGGGAAGTGTCTAAATCCCACTGCTTGTCCACAGGGGTACCTCAAGGGTCAGTGCTTGGACCCCTTCTGTTTTCAATATACACCACCTCACTGGGTGCAGTGACCTGCTCACATGGCTTCTCATACCATTCATATGCTGACGATACCCAGCTCCTCCTATTGTTCCCGCCAGACGACCCCAGTCTCGGTGCGGATATCGGCATGCCTCGCCGATATCTCGGCTTGGATGAAGGAACACCACCTTCAGCTTAACTTGTCAAAGACTGAGCTCCTTGTCATCCCAGCCAGTCCCTCTGTACAACAACAGATCAGTATCCAGCTCGAATCAACTCAGCTCATGCCCACAAAGTCTGCCAGAAACTTGGGTGTCATGAGTGATGACCAACTAACCTTCAAGGAGCATGTGGCTTCTGTTGCTCGGTCATGCCGATTTGCTCTGTACAATATTAGGAAGATCAGACCCTACCTGTCTGAGCATGCAGCACAACTCCTGGTACAGGCACTTGTAATATCATGCCTTGACTACTGCAGCTCCTTACTGACAGGGCTCCCGGCATGTATGCTCAAACCTCTGCAGATGATCCAGAACGCGGCGGTGCGTCTGGTCTTCAACCAGCCCAAAAGAGCACGTCACTCCGCTGTTCATATCCCTCCATTGGCTCCCAGTTGCTGCCCGCATCAAGTTCAAGTCCTTGATGCTCTCCTACAAAACAATAACCAAAACAGCTCCGACCTACCTGAACTCCCTCATTCAGGTCTATGCTCCCTCCCGCTCACTACGCTCTGCCAAGGAGCGGTGCCTGATGCTGCCACCACAACAAGGCCCTAAGTCACTAGCTAGACTCTTCTCTTCTGTGGTTCCCCGGTGGTGGAACGAGTTACCAAACTCCATTCGATCCGCAGAGTCCCTCTCAATCCTTAAGAAAAGGCTAAAGACCCTGCTCTTTAGTGAATACCTTCTCACCTAATGGCCGGGGTAACCAAACCAAAAAAAAATAAAAAAATTTGCCTCTATGCACTCTATGCATTGCCTCATAGCACTGCCTTGTAGCACTGCCTCGTAGCACCTACAGTATGTCCTGTTGGACAGCTTTATAGCACTTACTCTCGTTGTTCTCTCCTAACTAGAACCGTGCTTGTGTTGTATGAAAATCTCATGTGTAAGTCGCTTTGGATAAAAGCGTCTGCCAAATGTGAAATTGTAATTGTAATTGTGAAGTATAGTGCACTGTTTGTGACGCCACTTTGGCCCGACAGCTGGCTGTATTCTATATGGACTTCTTTATTTTTTGGCATTTTTGCCTTCATTGGACAGTTCAAAGTAGAGAGACGGGAAAGATCAGGAGAAAGAGAGAGGGGGATGAAATGTGGCAAAGATCCTGGACCAAATTTGAACCCACAATGTCACATTAACATGGTATGTGCCTTAGACCACTGAACCACCGGTACACCCATAATTCACTTTTTAAATTGAGTTTTTGACACATGGGTTGACAGTATGTGAGAGCTGAACACAAGTCTTGCATGAAACTGTTTTGTGTTGTTTTATATTTGTATTGCCTTCAAAAGAAAATGGGTCAGTACTTGGGAGTAACCCATTTTCTTTTGAAGGCAATTATGTCACCAGCCAGTCATACGCTTTAGGAATCTATGTTTACATAGCCATAACTGATATAAAGGATTAATGGACTTTGAAGATAAAGAGCAAAGACTGACTGTACAGACCTAATCTTTTTTTGATATTAGTGTGAAAGAGGTTTAACTTCCCTTATAATGAATTCCTCTAAAGAGAATTCCTGTTAACTGTGGTGTACAGTTAGCAGGATTTCTCACTGGATAAGCTAACTACGTTGCTTTTGAAAAACAGAGAATCATTCCCCCTCTAAACATGACGTCTTGATGTCACTCCACCACCCAACTCTGCCCTCTAGAGGAGTGAGAGTCTAAAGACCACAACGGGTCTACCTCTACTTCCAAAACATGCTGCTGTGGTCATTTCAAACACTCTACATACTACAGCACACGTTCTCCCTGAAACAAGACGTATATCTGAGAGAAAGACACAAAGTCAGTAAGTATTCCAAGAACAGTGGCCTTTATTCAACATAAATTTAATATACTTTACATTATTGATATAAAATACTACAGAGGTGAAGTTAATGAATGATACAAGTGCAAATGAAAACATTCAAAATTGTACTCACCAAGGTATAGTTTCCTTGTCGGACGAATTCCTTGAATTGTGCAACAACTATTCAATGTGTTCTCATAACTTCAGAGTTCGTTACACCTCTATGGAGGTTGTTTAGTCCCACTGTAGGTACATTTGTGAGCCTTTTCAGAATGAATGAATGAGCAAAGAATGGTGTGTTCCTTTCTTGCCTCCATCCTGAAGGGGATATCCTGTAATACTTAACATTTTAATGACATGTTCTCATTAGATCACGTCCAAATGGGTTTCATATTCAAAAACATTCTTTAACCACTGTTAAGACCGAAAGATCCACAAAAGCCTTGATAAGCATAATAATACAGCATAACTTGATCATAAAGGTGCTACACTTATATCCTCTAAATCTATTATCTCTTGTTACCAAATCCATCTCCTTGGCAGATTTCCGTTAGACGTAAAGGGGAATGCCACCCATTTGAATATATTTACATTATTTCTGTGCCCCCGGACCGCTCAGCCGATGTTTGTGAACTTGCACCACTCTTTCCTAAAGCTAGAAAACAAAAAAAAGCCTTGCATTTGTGATACCACTGGGATGTAAAATCAGGCACTGCTCCCTAGACAATGAATGGGACAGTGACTTTATAGAGCCATAAGATGCTAAGTTGAGTTGTCACACCAAAATGAAATTTATATTCTAGCATTGCAATTTAAAGCAAATTAAAGCATTCAGGGAAAAATCTTGTCAGCTAATAAAGTCAGAGCCCCATTCATTGTCTATGGACCAGATTTTACATCCCAGTGACATCATAAATTCAAGGGTCAGTTGTCCAGTTTCTAGCTTCAGAAAAGAGTGGTGCATGTTCACAAGTATTGCCTTAACTGTCCTGGTGCACATTAATAACATATGCCAATTCTTAAAATGGGTGACCTTCCCCTTTAACATTCATTTTGCAGAAAGCAGGAAATCAATGTATTCAGGCTCCCTCTCATATACAGGAAACACACCCTGGCCGTTTATATCAGATGCATCCTGCCGTGATAAAACTTAGTGGACTCTATTCCATCGACCAATTGTGACACGGCAATATCCGTATTAACTGTATAACAAAAGCTAACAGTGTTTGAAGGACCATTACATACTTTGCATCTTTATATACCAATCCTCAGCTCCACTGCTGACGACATACTTTCATGTGAATTATGCTTTTGTTCTCCCAATAGAGATAACACAAAAATGTCCCACTGCCTGTTTATATTTAGCATCTCATAACCAGTGGCAATTCAGGCTTTTCTGATCATGTGGTTACACCACACAGCTGATAAATGATCAAAGGTCACCTACATCTACTCTTGCCCAATGCAACATTTTTACATAATTTCTTAATCATGCATCATACTTCAATGCAAATAAGGATGTTAAAAATTATGAATCATGAATTTTTAATTTAGAAACTCAAATTTCCGTCAGTCAGTCAGTTTAGAGACTATCAAGGCCGACTATCAAGTGAGGTGTTACTCAGGATAGGTTTGTACTGGTCTTTTACGTTTTTATACATACCCAAGCCTGTTTTTTAGGCCGTCTGAATACTTTACCTGAGGAACGGGTGCTGGCAGGGTCGGGGGTTAGAGGGCTGAAACCTGTTAAGACACAAAAAGCTCCGGGAAACCTTGCGTCCAGGCCGTGGCACAGAGTGGATACCTTGGGCGGCAGTGTAGGTGGGTCCCACTTGTTTGGAGATGAAACCAGGAGCAGTGGTGGGCAGGAATGTTGTTCTGTTGAGGGGATACATCCTGCAGATTCTGACTGAATGACAGCAGGATACTCTTCACTTTGATTTCATATTCACTTTGGAACAGAATCTTTAAAAAGTATATCACATCGACATATCAAATTAAAAATTAAGGTTCCCTGCACAGGACACTGGCAATGTTTTCTCTTCCGTAGTATTTCCTTTCCACTTTATGGCAAATAACAAAGCAGACGCTGCGTTGCGCCGTCTCAACCTGAGCATACAATATCCTCTTCTCCAACACAGGATGAGGCACGCATGACGTCTGGCCCTAGCACAGAGATCTTCTTCACGACTCCAACGCAAGGAAAGGTAAAACAACAGGCAAATACACAAATGAATGAATATCAGCGCTCCTTCTCAAGCTGGCGCAGACGCTGAGCCAATACTTTCTGCACCCGTGTCCTGCTGGAGACCGGTGAGAAAGAAGACTGGGCATTTGAAACGTTTTGCTCCCATTGACAGGCTGTCAGATGCAGACGAACACTGTGATATTGATACAGCCTGGTGTGGTGAGTGACAAACCGGGCTGTTGCACGCTCCGCTGGTTCTCAGCCGCACCCCCAGACATACAGGCCAGAGGTGACCCAGCAATATGCCACATCTTTGAGGGGGCACAGTAACTCTAGATCTGCCTTGGCAGAGGGAATGAAATAAAAAAAAGCTAGTAAGAAGCCCCAATTTCAATTTCAGTGAAGGCAACATCAAAAACTCTTCGCAGAGGTCATTCAACATCTGATGATCAACACCATCAAAATAGGAAGCTGTCTTCCCTTGATCTCACACTTTTCCTCTCCTTTCTGCCAGAGAAGGCTTCCACTTTCAAAGTGATATGCCTTTGAGTTTTAGAGACAATTCCAAGTACAATTCCAAGAACAGAAAAGGTCACAAAAGTTGTCTTCCGAGGCAGATACATTTGTGTTTCCCAGGAAAGAGTAAATTTATTAAGACTGAGACAAAATCTATGAAGCGCATGTTGCACTTTGTGTTTTCTGACAGGTAGGTATACTTCTTAGGCCCATGAGCAATGATGGTCTCCATTTTTCTCTCCAGATATCCTGAGTACACAGCACAAAGCAAAATATTCCATTTAAAAACATGGTACTGAAATCAAAGCATGAAAACAAATCAAAAACAGTCTTTTCAGAGGAAGGCATAAAAGGCCATTGTAGAAGGGCCCCTTTGCTCTGATGCAGGGTTTTCTCACACAAGTCCACTGGTGGTATAGTGATATTTTCCACTTATGGACTCCTGATCAATTAGGAGGGATTTGCATGGCATACATATAGCTCTTATTTTATAGGTTACATCATCTTCTTAAATACAATACATGCAGTGTTGGGGTAGTAATTGTAACTGCCGGATTACAAAATCAGATTACAAAAACCAAGTACTTAAATCAACCTAGTTTTTTTTTGTTGTAAATGTGCAATTTGATTATGTATGCTGAGATTCTATGAATGGTCACATCACATTATCAGCAATGCCACATTGAAAGTTGCGTTCAAAAAGACACTTTTTGGTGGTTAGCTACAGTCAACCATTAATATTGCATATAGAGGGAAACCAAAGGGAACTAACTGAGTGTGATGCTGATTAAAACTACAAATATGGGTGCTGTTGCTACCAATGCTTAGTGAAAATTGTGAAAACCAAACATGAGGACATCTGCATTAATTTCACCCTACAATGTCAAATAACCTTCACACATGGCTCAGAAAACTAAGGAGCTTTGAAAAAAACTCTAAATAATCATACTGTAACCATTCATGCTCCTCAAATGTCGATGTCAACAAAGCCTGAACTAAGGAAATTACCCCTGATAAGAAAAAATGGAGGGAGCACCAACAGTCTGTGATGGCCAGACACCGAGAGGACAAATACACTGCTCTATGGAATTAAACAGTCGGTACAAAGATTTTTCCACAATTTTCCCTAGCTTTAAGTAGCATGGCCATAATTGAGAAAAACAGAAAAACTCTCATATTGATACTCTGAATTAAAAAGGTACTCAAAACATAAGACTTGTACTTGGTCAGCAAAAAGTGGTACAGGTGCACATTTGAAATATGCTTATTAATGAGCAAATAGGTAAAGCTTTAGAGCAAATGGATATACTTCTTTAATGAGGGGAAATTAATACGTACATGAGATTGATTCAATTCTCTTGTAGCCATAGCTGTACAAACATTGTCATAGTACTTCAAAGCCTTTGAGACTGACCAACCAAAACTAAGTTGAGTACAGATAAAATGAAGGCTAGCTATTCTGTTTTCGATTTCAAATATATCTTTATAGAGTTCTTTTTGTTACAGTCTGCCAAAATATCAAAGGATATAAAGGAATGGTGTTTTTTTTAAATGAAATAAGGCAACCGATATTACTGATTCACAAAAATGTAGCTTACTCTTGATTTCCTTAAGCGCAGTACCCTTCAAGTTATTTACATTTGACAACCAAATATCAGAGAGCAGAATGTAACCTGTATGAATTAATCAAATCCATCAACTCAATAAAATGTATCATGACTTTCATTTCCACTACATATATACCTTCAACAGGATGAAATACAAACTACCATGCAGGTTTATGAACTTAAAATAACCCTGTAATTTCCTCTTATTATGCTTTGTTACCTACTAAGTTCACCTCCCTGTTTTCACAATTGATAGCCAAACACAGTGCACAAGTGTGAATACAGCCATTATATAATTTACACTTTTTTTCTTTCATGATGCTCCTCTGATAATGACCATCACCAGGTAATCGTCCTCGGATTTGGCAAAGGCTTTGGAGGAGGCATCCAAGAACTGCTGTGAGAAATCACACGGGGGGAAAGCATGAAGGACTCCTCCCTGGTCCTTGTCACCCTTCCCCCCCACAGGGAGACTGATGACACCGGCCGCCTCCTTCTGCTTCAGGTAGGAGACCAGGTTCTTCAGCGGTCTCTCGGTGGAGTTGCTGGCGTCCTGGAGTCCTGCGTCCTCAGTTTTCCCGGGCACAGCCAGGAGGATGGAGTATCCGCTGGGGACGGAGGCCTTGATGCGGCGAGAGACCTCATCCAGCTTGGGCTGGTCCAAGCGCAGGCGCTGGGTGATCTTTAGCTGGGACACTTGGCCCCCCTTGGAGCCCTCCACCAGCAGACTGGTAGCCACAGCCATATCCCCCTCCAGCAGGTGCATAGATGTGGGGAAGCTGCTATTCTTCAGCAGGAGGACGCCCTGCCAGGCCTGACACAGCTTCTGTCCCCTGGCCCCCTGCTTTGACTGCAGGCCAGACTTGGAGGAAGATAAGTTGGAGGATGAGGATGAGGAAGGGTGTTCTGAACAGTCCTCCTTCCTCACAGGGCTCCTATATAAGTCACTGGCTTTGCGTTTGCGGTCTTTGTCAGAACTGGCGCCCGGCATGGTGGGGCTGAGCGTCCGCCGTCTCTTCTCTCCAGGTCCGTTGTCCAGGCTGTTCTGACGCTCTTTGACAGGGGAGGTTCTGCCAGAGCGAGGTAGGCGTTCAGGGTCACTATAGCGTCCCCCGTCTCGGCTGCTCCCTCCGGGGCTGTGCTCCAGCGAGTTGCCAGGGCGACGGCGAACATATTCACTGTTGTCAGGTGAACGATCCAGGCGCCAGCCATCGTCCAACTGTCTTCTTTTACGGCCCTGATCTCGGCTTTGTAACTCCCGTTCCCGTTCCATTGACCAGGTTTCGCGGGAACGCCGGTCCAGGTGATCTAGGGCTTCAAAGCCTGCTCCTCGCATCCTGTCATGGACAGCCAGGCCAGGCCATTCAGCACTAGAGTACAGATCCCTTTCTCTGAAGCGAACAGGGACTGGAGGGGACCTCTCTCTCACTCTCACGCCCTCCGTGATGAGGCGGTGGGCAAAGGGCTCAGGGACCAAGTCATAGTGCGGCAGGGGGAGAAGTTGCATGTACTGCTGCTGCTGCTGGTAGCGGTGCTCTGTTTCTGCAAAGTCTACTCTGAGTCTCCTGTCAGGGCCACCTAGAGGGGCGCCTCGCATGTGAGTACAGGCAGCCTGTGCAGCGTCCAGGCTTTCATACTGGATGTAGGCCCATGGCTCTCCTTTCCTATAGTCTATAGTCCTGATGGTGCCAAAGCGATCAAACTCCTTAGCGAGCGCAGCAAGTGGGACCCAGGGTCCAAGGCCCCCCACCCACAGCCGGGTTGTGGGGGTAGGCTTGCCATAGCCGATTTTTATTGAGTTGTGGCCCACCACTTTCCCCGACATTGTTACTTTGGCACAGTGAGCCATGTCAAGATTCTCAAACTTTAGAAAGCCATAGGTGCTGCTCTGCCCTCGCACTGCCCGCTTGATGTCCACCTCTGTTATCACCCCAAACCTGTCAAACGCCCTCCTGAGGTCGCTCTCGGTCACAGTGATGTCAAGATTGCCAAGGAACAAAGTCCTGTTTGCCCTCTGGTCGTCCTCAGGGGGCATGAGGTCTTCCTCACGGAAAACTGCACATTCGGGGATGAATGGGGGTCGATTCCTGGCATCGTAGATTGAAAACTCTCTGTCTCTTTCCAAGTCCCTTAAGTGAGGTGGAGGAGGAGGCGGGGGGAGACGACCCAGCGCCAACTGCTGTAACCGGTAGTCTCTATAACCTAGACCAGTAGGTGACAGAGCTCTTTGAGAGTGTAGATGTCTGTGTCCTGGAGGAAAACTGTCTTTTGAAACAGGGGAACGGCTCCTACGTCGGTTCATGTAAACCGCCTCAATTCTGAGCGGCCGGTCGTACAGCACCAGCTTGCCGCGGGCGTGTTTGGCCGCCTTGGCGTCGTCGGGCCTCCTGAAATTGACGAGCGCCACTCTTTCGTCGTTCACTCGACTTATTTTGACACTCACGTCTCCAAATTTCTTAAACTCGTGAAACAGTCCGTCTTCTATTTCCTCGTCGTTCAGCTGAGAGCCCAGCTCGCTTATTTTAAGAGTCTTGTACTCACATTCTGTGTTCGACGGAGGCCGCGGGTCGCTGCGTGAACCGGCCCTAGAAGAGGCGGTGGTTTCCGTAATGAGGTCGTTGTTGCCTCCGTAGTCGTAATTTGTACCAGTTCGAATAGACATATTGTGTCCGTCTGGGTCCCGCATGTCTCTTTTTTCGCTGTGCAAACCTCGCCTGGATGAAGCGCCGCTTTGAGCAGAACTATTCCCATTATTGCTGCCCGCCGTCGACAGAGCTCCCATCTTTTTGCTGGTCGGGTGGCTTCCTCCTCGGTCTCGGATATCATCCAGCACCCGGGACCGTTTCTTCACCGGCGATCGCTCTTTCCCCTTCATTTTCAAAAAGCCGCTATCGCTGCGTTAAAACTCAAATCAATGCAGACGTAATCCCTGATTCGACTGTGCAGTATCCTAACCGGTCTAAACTATTTAACTTAAATGCGGTTTCGCTATCCTCTAACCGAGCGACACATCCGCCATGTTGGATTGCTCGGTAACTGTAGAGGAAATCCCGCCTACGTGTCCGTAGAAGAAGCTGATTGGCTACGCGGGTGTCACTCATGCAACTCGGAAGGCTGCTTTGCCTATTGTAAATCAGGGTGCGGCTCTGGGGTCAAAGTACAGCCCTTGCCCAAAACTGAGTTTAAAATTACAGAATGCAGTGGGAGAGACAGCTGCTTTTATAACCAATGTGGCATACTGTCCTGAATGATTAACTATTATCGAGAGAGAAATTACACAGCATAAACTGATACGAATCTCATAACAGAATCAGAATGACTTTATTAGTCAGATACAATAAATGTACAAGGAATTCACATGGTGACTTTGATGCAGAGACAGCTTACAGGGTTAATGGTTTACACTGACTCAGATGGTGCAAGGACAACAGTGCAAGGCATACTGTGGACAGTAGACAAAGATCCAACAGCGTGATGTGTAGTGAGTGTATTGGCCATGAAAGTATTGGTATTGGTCCCCTGTCCCTGTGTGTCCCTGTGAGGAAGTTATACTGGATAGAATGAGATGCATGAAATAAATTAACTGTAGCATTATAGAATGTATTTTTGTGGGCCTGAGAAGTGTCAAGGTTGCAAAGTCTGTGTTACAGACCACAGAGACATTTAATGCACATTTTAATGGTGTGTAGACTACACTCTAGAACAGGATGTGTCAATTTAACACATCTGTGTGTCTTCTTTGGGACAACAAATATTTGTGTGACTTTTTAATACAAGATATGTTATATATTATGTAAGATATGCGTTGTGTTAAAATGCCATTGTCATTGTTTTTTAGTGTAGTGCAGAAGAGTCAAAGCTCCTTGTGTAATAATAAATTGTATGATGATAGTATCCTTCTAAACGGTTTATAGGATAGTTTTGTTGTTTTTTTCTCATCGGGGCATCTTTTCTCCTAGGTGCTAGCTGATCTTTTTTTATATTTTCCAGTTCTTTCTCTAAGATTTACATTGATGTGGAATCATAAATTAACACATTTCGATATCTAGTAAAGATGGACTTGATTTGACTTGACTTGATCTTGTTTCTGGCTATGGAATGGATCACTAAACACACAAAACAGCCATAGGTTATACCAGAGGAGTGACATATTTCAGAGCTGAAGTTCACCATTCTCTTTCAGATTTTTTTTCCTTCTGCCACTGCAGCACGGTCAATCAGATTTCAGCAACATTAGGCTATACTTTTTAATGGGATATTTCGTCAATAAGTGGGGGTGAGATTTGTACAGATGCCTGAGAAATCAGTGAGAGGGGGATGTGGTGTTGGTTAATTTCAGAAGTCGAAATTGATTTAAAAAAAAAAAAAAAAGCGAACAGGCTTGTGTTAGAAATGAAATAAAAGGCCCATTCATTCTATAAATACACATAAGTTGTGTCTTTACTGACTGCTGTCTGCTGAGACTAACACTTGTCAGTCAAAGAATCCTTGTTTTACCACTAGGGGGCAGAGGGGTTCCTCCAGTAGGCCTACAAATGCAGTCTATCATTGAAAAGAAGGTACTGAGCAGGACTGTCTGGACTGCAGACTACCTAGATTTGTACTAGATTTGTTCCCTGAGTGCTGACTGGAAATCAAACAATGTGGTAAAATGACACAACTTATCAGGAAACAAGGGAACTTTAAATTAATCTTCTGCTAGCTTTCAAAGCGCCTCCACAAGCAATTTGAATTGTAGAGAAATGTGAAATAGAAAAGGCAACTTTCCAAATCAACTGCACTGAAAAATAGCCACAGTATTGTCTTATGGGCTATCAGCTGGCCTATAAAGGTTACTACCATGGGCATTTCAGACATGCGCAGTTCAAAAAAAAAAAAAAATTGTGCAGTCTCTCAGAGACAACAGTGCATGTAGATGCCTGCACTTCTGGCAAGGATAATAAAACTAATTCAGGTGAATGGACTGTCTACACCCCTTTTAACAGAAAAAGTTGGTGCCATGTGCTGAATGAATGGTTAATGGTCCTGGAGCTTTCACCAACACAAGGTTTATTCCATGTTGAACAGTTCTTCATGTTATGCAAATCTACATACTATCTGGGGTATTTGTTAATTGTGTTAATTTGTGTAGCTGTCCCACAACTTCCATTGATAGTATTAATAGTACACAGGAATACAAATGTTAAGGCATGTATGTAGGGCGCTCCCACGCGCAGGATTACAGCCTGCCTGCCACAGCAGAGGGAGAGATGGGGTCCCATTCTTAATTTGTATTGCTTTAGGAATAATGTTTCATCTGACAGGAAGAAAAAACTGTCAGAATATTTTTAACATCAATTCATAAACTTCATTCTCCACTAGCTTTGTGTTCCAGTGTGCCACACACACACACACACACACACACACACACACACAGACACGTACACACGTGTCACACACACGCATCACACACACACACACACACACACACACACACACACACATTTTAGACATGCAAATGTCAGTCTCCTCAGATCAATGTCTGTTGTGCATTTCTTTATCCAGTCACTCTCAGCCAAGGTTCTTACAGACTAAATGCTTCTCGATGATGGCTATGCTATTATCTCTGTCCCACATCACAGCATATACACAAAAAATTAATTGTCCAAAAGCTATATATATATATATCCATTTTGGACAAAGATCATTACCACAAGTCAATATTTCCAAAATACAAAGGATCCCCTCTCTAAAATCATTGTGACCAACAAAGACTGAAGCCCCCTACTTTAAAAAGTAGGCTACCATCATTTGCTTTAATTATGTGTTACCAATCTTTTTTTTTAAGAATAGGTTTCACTTTTTCATCTCACTATATAGTGAGTCTGACCCTATTATATAAAATTCCCTGTTGCATCAACCTTGTTAAGCCAACAATAATTACTAAAAAAAGAAAAGAAAAAAAGTATGCTTTGCTGCAGGAGTATTTTAAAAGGATTATGTTGTCCAAAAAAAATGGGGACGAGAGCTTTGCCCTCAACCCTGTGAGCTGGACTGGCCCCTCTTTGAGAGACCATCTGGTGGAATTCTTCTATAGGCCGTCACATGGCGCAGCAGGGCAATCTGCCACCCAGTATTAATATGGGTTTAAGTGTGCCTGTAAAGATAGTATGAGGGGGGAAACTTGCCTGCTTTAAATCTCCTCCCAATATCCAGGGCAATTGCCCTGCTCAAATGGAGCAACCAAAGCATTCAGCCGTCAGAATCATACTTACATAATAACAGTGGCAAAAATATTAGGTGAGAATTATTTGCTTACAGTTGCAGTACGTGTGTAAATGTTTACTAGCAGATAACCACTCAGGATGCAACCCACCCACACATTTGTGCTGTCAGCACATTTTAAATAGCATAATCTAAAAATTATACTTCATTTGCAGTTTTTGGACAGTTAAGTCTGCACTGTATGTTATGCTGCTATCTCAAATTCACTACTACTATGAATTTAATGAAAATATGAAAATAGAAAATGTACTGCAACAGATATGTGGTTCATCTGGTAATAACCATCAACAACAGAGTGGCACGCAAAGGTTTTTGTTAATGAGCTGTCAAAGTAGAGGGAAATCTGCAAAGGATTAGTGAGGAAAAACAGTTTTTAATGAGTTTCTATTTTTGTCTGTTGCAATAAGGTGAACAGGATGACCTGACCCACTACACTCTGGCTTTCATGTGAGACAGATGCTCAGTAACAGATCTGTTTGTGCATTTCTCTTGTCAACCAACCAAAAGACAACCTATCATTGGCCTTCATAAGCTGGACCTTTTTTTCTCCAGCATGTCAGAATTCATTGTCAAATCAATACAATCAAGATGAAAGTCTCACTGCGTAAGTGGCAGCGGATAAAGGATGATCTAACTGGAAGCAGCTAAGCCACCGACTGATTCCCAAACTGATTCTCAATTGTATTCAGGTTTTATCTCTTTTATATCACCTGTTTTTATTCATGGATCGATACTGATTTGATGACAATACCAGCACAAACCCCTCATAGAACAGTTTTTGACTAAAACCTGCACCAAGAGATACAGGCCATCTTGGCAGGTTGGCATATGGTGTAGCACTGCAGTAGGTCTGTCAGCCCAGCATGACCCACTTTCTCCTCTGTCTGAACACCTGCACAGCACCAGATCCCCAGTCACTGATGCACTCTGGGAAACTAGGAGGGCTAAAGTTGTTGCAGTACTGTGGGGACACATGTGCAGATATCACAGATATCTAAGTTTCATGTGTTTTTTGATCCCTGTGAAATCAAAACAAAGGTATTGCTTCACTCCTTCATATCCATTCAAATTAAAGCTCTTTGTTAATGTCTTTATATAGCCTACTTATAAACCTTGTGTGATGTCTATGTAAATAGTTTGTGTTTTATAATAATATGTTCATTATCTGTTGTTTTTAACAGTACTATAACGGTTCAGTACAAAGCTGAAACCGTACAGTGAGAGCATTATCCCTCCTAGCAAAGAAGGGGTCATCCATCAATTAGCTTTAACCCTCTTGACAAGAGGAATCATTAAATCATCAATGTATTGATTGCGGACAGCAATGTAAACAGAACGGTCCATCAATTGCTTTGACTGAGTGTAAATCCATTTAGTACTCTCAGAAGTATTGCATTTTCACTTTCACAAAAGTAGTTTCAGTTTGTTCAAGCGGTTATTGTGCTAAACACAATGGAATACTGACTAGCTGAGTGGTACCATGTGAGAACCTGAACATAAAACCCAATGCAGGCTGGAGCTTTTTTTAGGAGCTGAGAGTGACCCAGACAGCGTAACACAAGGGGAGAAACAGGAAGGAGGGAGGGAGGGATGGGAAGAGGCAGGGAGGGAGGAATATAAATGAGACTGGAGTGAAGGAAAAGTACTGGACGGATGTGGCGGTGCAGATGCAGAATGCGTGAGCCCACGTGAGTGGAAGTGGGCGAGGGGGAGTACAAAAGAAAAGAGGCTTTCAGTGAAAAATGGGGGCCGCAAATGAGCTGGGAAAAAATTGTGAAGGTAGAGACTAGTGAAGGTGAACAGTTTGCAGAGAGGGATAGAAATGTGCTGCGTGCCGTAAAAAAGGAGTAAAGGTAGCCGACATCAGCTATGAAAGAGGCATTAGATACTGAAAAAAGCATAGAGGATGTTTGAAGTTATTTGTGAGAATAAGTACACCATACAGAGGGATCCTGACAATGAGAAAAGATAAAGCTACGGATGATGGAAAATGATAAAGACAAACAGAAAGACAGACAGAGGGAAAACAACTGGCTGAAAAAGCTGCTGCTGTACAGGCTGTTAGACAAAACCAGACAAAGGGAACATTTATTTAAAGACTTAAAAGGGGGTACAGTGACTTAAGCACTGGTGTTGTGTTATTTCTGTGTTTTTTCTTTATATTTGGTGCCAAATAAACTGCAGGCAGAAGCAAATCTCCTATGTCCTTCCCATAAACTCTGAACAAAAATTATATAAGAATATGTACAACAAATATGAGTAAGAGGACACAGGGTAAAGGGGGGCAGAACAAAGCCCCGGCTCCTCCAAACCAAATGGGACCGCCCGGTCATCTGCTAACCAGAGAGGGCAACAGCACCACTGTGCCAGCAGTCCCACAGGCCGGCAGCCTGCTGAGACAAGCTTAATAAATCCAGAAACGTATAGCCAAGTGGTTCACTGAATGACACATTACAACCGAGCAGCTCCCCTGCAGCAGCTGGGGGTTTAATGCCTTGGTCAAGGGCACTTCAATATTCGTTTTTGAGTAAGGGACAACATTACTTATTTATTCAGTAGATGGTGGAGGAGAGAGATGTTGTAGCTTCATTCACACTTAAACATCATAGTCCGTTTATCAGTATTTTGAGCCTGTAGAATCCTTCACATGTACCTAAAGCTTGGTGATGCAGCACCAAATCTCTGAAAAATCCTGCTGGAGTCTTTTAATGTGTGATGCTGCATGATTCACAGTCTTAACAGAATCTTAAAATGTGAGCACCTCTAGGACTAAAAACTCATGACTTGAGACAAATAGTTGTTAAATGTATGGTAGGCATAATATAAGTTTCTACCTACACCCTTACCCTACACTCAGTCCTTCAATCCTTGCTTTTAAACGGACTTAATCAGAATTTATTATCGGATTTTGCGTGTGCCTGCAAAGCAGTGGCACCTTCTTTTGGATGCAACATATTATGGGAGATCATTTCTGTCTCTGAGATTTCTTGTCAGGCTTGTCTCACATAAGACAAGGGAACGAGAGGCTGAGGAAGCAAGACTGAGGTGAGAAAGCACAACAGGCAAACACTTTTAATCCACCACACACTTCCAAAACCTACTAAGGAGAAAAAGCAAAAAATTAGAGAACTGGGGAAGGAGAAGATATGGCAGTGGAGAAGCGGGCATCCATATGGTACAATGACTCCTCAAATGACTTGAAACAGTGGCCTGTGATGTTTTAATAAGACTCTGAGAAGATAAACTGCCCTCTGTTACTTTAGTCATAACTAAAACTGAAGAAGCCAAAGTTTAAGCAACCAAACAGGAAAAGTAACCCAGGACGCCACATGTGTGTAGTATTTTGAATGTGTTTTGTTTTTTTCCAACTAGGACAAAGCAATTTATCAGGAGAAGAATGCAGAAAGGAAAGTGCAGAGATGAGACAAAGTCTGTCATATGATCCTGAGGTTGCTGTGGCAACTGATCCCAGTAGTCAGCTCTGAAAAGGTATGCGTCAAAAGCGTCACAGAGCGAGCAAGGACCAGCCTTAGAAATAGAACAGACAGAACGGACCCTCAGTAAGTTTTGGATGCTGCACTCTGGGCTGCTTTTAGTTGAGACTAAAAAAAAAACACATCAAGAGTTATGTTTTATAGAGGTCATATCTTATATGAGTGTGTTGTGTTGCCATTTGGAGCCAGTTCAAAATTATTTAAAGCTTGTTAAGCAGGATTTTGCCCTCATGGAGAGTTTAAATCTTAATTCACTGAAACATCAACTACACCTTTAGCCACCCCATGCTGTGTATCACCACTGAGACCAAATTGTATAATGATAATTATGTTTGTTTTGATTGCACAGATGCAGAGGAATGTAAAGAAGCAAATAAATAGGCCTGATTAAAATGATCAAGAGGGTAGACGTGTGGGAATAGAGGACAAAACAAATCCATAAGGTCAGGATGAAAAATGGCCTCAAGATGATATCAACCTCCCCTATCTCGGTGGTATTAAAGAATATTCTGCTGGATGGTGCATGATTTATGGTCCTCCGGCTGGCTGTGTCTGCGGCAGTCGTGTCATGTGTCCAATGTCTCAATAGAAAATGACCACACATTGGGAGTGGAGCAGTTGTAGCTCACACACTTCAGGTTTCATCAGGAAGATAAAGTCGGATGGTATCAGAGATCAGTGTCTTGGCACTTGTGTGAGTGTTGTCCATGTTCACAAACAGAATAGCCCAAGATCATGAGAATTACGTGCATATTCTCTCCCTCCAAAAGAGGATTCTTATCAAAATTGTGATTTACAGACTATCAAAGCAATATAGTGTGTGCCAGTGAAAAGTAGGCAGCAAGGTATGAGAGGTAAGTGTTTAATGGCACTGAAAATATTGTCTCCTCTGCCTCAAGTACAGACTGTCCTTCTTTTCTCCCTTTTATTGTCTGTGAGTATCTTTCATTTATTAATGCTTATCCTTTGTAACCAGCAGCTCCTCCAGCCAGTGTAAACAGCTTGATAATTTCCATCTGCTGTTCAAAGAATCTGTTAGTCAGTCTGGACATTAAATTTCAACTCTATACTCCGCTATGAACTGCTTCAACCAGCAAATAAACCCCTGATCTCTTGTCTATTTTGCAATTTTGATTAAAAAAAACAAACACCTTTATTGGTGATGATGTCATAACCTCATGACTCTTCTGACATTAACAACCAGGCTTACTGAGTGTTACCTTTAAGAGACGCGGTGCGCTGTTTTTCTGAGTAGCCTACTATACTGACGGGGCTGTGGTGAATGGCTTGAATTTTTTATCAATTGAAAAACGCATTTGGGACCAGCCTATATAGAGTATGACGAAAGCTGCGTCAGACAATCACTTCCTCGGATAGGAGTGAATAACCTTGACAAAGCCACGCACAGTTTTGCACCATATCCTCACCATACCTCCTCCACGTGCAGAGATGCTTTGATGGGTGGATGTCTCCTGAGGATCCGTGTCAAACAACAAGTGACTGGCAGGTGATCATTCGCCAGTGTGATAATGAATAGCACTTTGTGCGTCACGGTGCGCCCTGGACTCTCCACCCTGCATGTCAATTGTAGCCAAAGCAGCATGTGATCCAGCAGCCTCCGTCCTCCAGTCTCCTACACCGGGTACCACACTGAAACAGAAGTGACACCAGGCGGATGTTAATGTCTCTCTCCAGTTATGCTAGGCTTTCTTTGACAGCTGCGCTGGTATTAAACACTGGATATTGTTGATCGCTTCCAAAGATTCACGGTGAGAAAGAATATATTTTGTTTTCATTATTCCTCCACTGAGCTTCTCTGAGAGGCAAGAAACTCGATAGGTGATATCACCTGGAAAAAAAGATGTAGACTGTTTTCTGTAGCCTCTTGCAGTAGAAATGTCTGCAGAAACTCGAGTTTCAGAAAGAGTTTCAATTGCTACGTTTCTGTCTTTAACATAGGCTACACTTCTGTCGAATCACTTTAAGTTGTCTTCGGATAGGCTAATTGTGTAAAATTTGTATGAGGAACAAAAATAGACTTCTATCTGTGTCCTAGTTTTCTCAGATGAATTGAAATAATCCCATATCTTATTTGACCTTGAGTGCGTGTATTTAAAATCGTCACATCATTCATAATAGAGCAGTAAAAACTAGAGGCGTTACAAAATATTAAGCGATCAATATCTGCACCAAATTTGTCACCGGGCGCACACGGGGAGTGATGTCTCTCTTCTGGGAGTATCTGGTGTTGATTAGTGAGGACATTCAGCTCTTTCACCCAAGCTGCAACATTTCAGACAGGGAGTGCAGCTGGTCATTTTATGTGTGAACTATATTTTAGAGTGAAAAGAGGATTTAATGACAAAAAAAACAATGCTGTGCAAGTTGATGTCCTAATGCTTCAGATTTAGACTACTCCAGTTCGTCCTTTTATAAAATGGGCTTTTGCATTAAAACTAAAATGCATATCATCACCACCCAGCAGGCTATTAATGCCATGCTACAGACTTTTTAATACTTTAATACTTTTTCATTTCCACTGTGAAGCAGCTCAGCCCTGCATATTGCTACTCTGCTCATGTTACCTCTCAGTTTTTATTACTGAGTCTGCTTTGTGTTGCCAACAGTCGTGTTGGGTCATGCTAGTACCAGAGATCACAGGATCGATTAGTGGATCGATTAGTGAGGACATTTGAACAAGGTTGATAGCTGAAGCTGATACCTGCAGGGTGTGGTGTTGTACCTTGTGGGCAAAAATGTATTATGTTGTGTTATTGTGCATGTTTGCATGGCTAAGGTTTGGATTTGGAAACCACTCTGCATTTGCCCCTCTATTGTCTATTCAATTATAGTTCATACAAACATATTCTTACGCATATAGAGTGTAACTTTTAATTAGGTGTTTTGCACTTTGTAATGTGTCTGAGTGATGGTAAGAGTGTATGTTTATAGTTAGGAGTGTTTAATATTATACTTACAACCTTTGTTGGTGCTGAAAAGTTAACAGTGCAAAGTATGATTTCATTTTCATTTACATTACATGAGAAATATGCATGCATGACAATAATGAAGTATTAAATTAAATGAAGTGCCCCATTTCTGCTTTCATGTAGAGTGTGCATAGCTTGAGTGATTACATTAATATCAACTCTAGTTTGTGTGTGGGGAGAGAGAGAGAGAGAGGCCATCAGGATTATTTAAAGTCATTCAGATCAGACAGCCTTTAATGTGATGTGATGTTGATTACACATTTTGAACACTTTGTCTTGGCTACAGACAAATATCATGAAATCATAACTGGGGACTTCTTACATTCATGATGAACTACTTACTTGTACAGTTACATCAGTGCCTAATTTGCATTTCCTAATTTGAACTACGTTATTTTTGTCGTTCAGCACAATATATGATTCCATATTGCAGCCTCTGCTGATGATGTAATACGTGTACAGAATAAGCAAGCATCAGACCAAATTATTTATGTGGTTTCACTAGAAGTGCTGTCGGTGGTACTGAAGAAATACCCTGCTAACATGAATGCTATGCCTCGTCATAAGGGATGGAGAAACTTTATGAATAGGCAAAATAGAGAATAAATATACACAAATCTGGCAGATATTCACACAGGTTATGTAAACATGACACAACCACAGATACACCATGGCTGATATGGTTGTAATCACTATAATTGCGTTAGATTTGGTTATGAAATCCCCTGACTCTCAAATCAATTTTCAGTTTTTAACTGCGTGCTGAAAGAGTCAATCTGGGTCTTCTGCATCCAAGGACATGGCTTTATTCTCATCGACCTGGGATGAGGATAAAAACAAGCTGCTGGTCCCCTGCCATTTCTCTCGTTTGCTACTCCACCCTATTGTTTGCCATTGAAAACAGTGCTATGAAATTGCACCATATAGTCAGACTCTTAACATTGCATGCAGTTATCTGAATACTGTTTTTTTTTTTTTCAGCAGGATTATTGGTTGGGTGGGTTGATGTGTTTTGATTTCTCATTTCTGGCTGGATGATGCAGCTGCAGATTGATATTACGTGTCTCGTACAGTATGGGATTGAATGACAAGTCAGAAGCAGAGCTGGGGGCTTTAGAGTTAATGCACATGGGATTATGTAGAGTTGCCCTGTACAGTTTGTGAATGGGCGTGGATTATTGCATCATGGGCTCTTGACATGCACAGAGGAGGAAATCTGTTATGACATAAAAAGAAGAAAAAAAAATCAGCAAGTACAGCAAATGCATGTATTGAGCATCATTAGGTACTGTACACAAATGAGCCCAAATACTACTGTAAAGGAGTTAAGTTGACTATTGTTTCAAGCTTCCTTGTCACCAGCAGAAGCTATGCTAGTGTTGTTGTGGTTAATGTTCTTAATGGAGAATTTGCTGATGAGAGTTTGGGAGGGACTGATGTAAGCAGTGGCGTGTCGTGACGAGGGAGGCTCGTGCATCACTGCTGTTGCATCACACTCGAGGTGTAGCAGCCAACAGTCTCTCAAGATGTTACCCCAGTTTGAACCACTCCTCTCTGTCCTCTGTGTGACCTCTATTCAGTCCCAGTGTTTCCTTTGGCAAAACCACAATACTTACACCTCTAATCTGATTTGGCTTCAGAAGTCTTTCAATCAATGCCATCACAATATAGACAATCAGTCATTTTTGTTAGTGTTGTGTTTTACTTTCCCCCTGTCCTCCGCCCTCACAGATCCCATGGGCTTTGTAGTTCTGCATTTCAGTGGATGGTGGATTTTTATAATGGAGAAACGACTCGTTCAATAAGTAATGAGCCTACACCAGGCTTGTGATGTGGATCAGGAGAACACATGACTGCAGTTTATTCAGAGCATCATGCTCACTTCCTCCATTACGTTTGGGTTAAACCAACCACTCCGTGAAAGAGGGGTGAGGATGCTGCTGCAAGGCTTCAGAGGATTAGGGGATTTACAGGAAAAAGCTTCACTAAAGTTAAGCTTGCAGAACAGGGAAATTAAGTAGAACAATTTGCAGGATTGGGAATTTTTGGAGCCAAAAACTTGCGTGGGAGACAAGGGCCTATGCTGTTTTTGAAATGTAAAAATGTCCTTAAATGATCCTTAAATTGCATTGCTGAGTAGTTTTTGTTGAAAGAACCAAGTTCAGGGTACAGGTTTGATGAATGGTGTCCTGTCTCTCTGTTGACATCCTTCATGTCTCTAGAGAGGCATGGTCATGTGTTACAAGCCAGTGTCTTATTACAAGCTTAACCAAGCACTAAATGGGGGAATAATTGTGTCAATGGCTCTATCTGAAGTGTTATTTAAGGGCACAGCGGTGCAAAGCCAGCTTAACATTATTGTACTCAAACAGGCCATGTCAAGGGCAAATAATTGACCTCCTTTTGTTTAAAATGTGGACTTTTAAAGGAATGGGTGTCTAATAAAGCATCCTTGTAAAGAAATAAAATGCTCATGCTTATATTTTGATGATGACACTGAAATACAATTTCATTCCTCTGTTTTTCTGATGCAGGACTGAGGCCCACACCTGGAATCCAGCAGTTGCTGTCACTCTCCAGCATCTCCCATATAACATCCGGCCAGACCTTCTCCACTCTCTGCCTGCATCACTTCTTTCTGCTGCTACCATACTTGCTCTCTCTCTCCACCCCCACCCCTTTCCCAGCTCCCAACCCTCAGCGTCCCTGATGCCTAAGAACAGCAAGGTGACACAGCGCGAGCAAAGCCATGAGCACGTCACGGAGTCGGTGGCTGACCTGCTCGCACACGAGGAGCCGCTGGACTACAAGAACAGCTCCCTGAACGTAGGAGGAGCTGCTGGGAAGAAAGTCCCACAGATAGAGGTCCCTGAAAACGATGGACGCCCCGCCTGGAACAGCAAGCTGCAGTACATCCTGGCCCAGGTCGGCTTCTCTGTCGGCCTGGGAAATGTGTGGCGCTTCCCTTACCTGTGCCAAAAGAATGGAGGAGGTGAGTTAGAGAGTTTGCTCTCCATTGGCCCAGTGTTGCATACAGCACAGTCAACAACTATATTTATATTGGAAATCCAAACTTGAACTATGCATCATAGCTATGTGTTGCAACCTATAACACAAGGCCAACTCTTGTGATTTGTTGTTGAGATTATACTGACATGACAAGCAGGCTGATTTCCATTTGTATGAGGTCAGTACCGGCTCAGCTTTCTGTTTGTCATCGCTAGATGAAGAGTGTTTGAGCTGCTCACCTGTAGTGGCTCAGTGACCCCGATGATCAGGAACTAAATGGCAGTTCCACTTGCCTTTCCGCTACAGTCAGACTCCACTGCCAAGAGAGAAGCTGGATTGCACAGAAAACAGCCAACTCTAAATATAGCTGCACTATTGATTACTACTGCCAGTAGGGCTGGCCAGGGCTCAACTGATACTCTAGTCAACAGGAAAGAGCTCGATTAAAAATAAATGCGTCCGTATAGTGCTGAGGATTTATTTTTGTCCGGTAACCCTGTAATTGGAGGTGTAGACTACTGTGTAAACCTGTGTTCATAGTAGGTAAAAAAATTGTGTACAGCCCCATCAGCTCCCCCTGCTTACCTTTACTGCCATTGTCCTGATTTATTGCATATAGGCAGGATTTACCGACAGTAGGCTCATTCCCAATCTGCCAGGTTGTGTGACCTGGAGAACCGCCATCTTTCACTCTGTAATTTGCTGTCTGACAACCAATTACAGACACATTAAAGGTCTGTGTTGTTGGGTAGTTATCGCTCAGTGGGCACTCCTCTCTTTTCCTCTATTCCTCTCCCTCCTCATGCCTTTCTCTCTCTCTCTCTGTCTAACACCCTCTATCATTCTCCCTCCCTTGTCACTTCTTTATGCCAGTGAGCTTGCCATATATCATACTATGAGCTGGCCCCAGTTCAAATAACCTGTGATAGAGTGGATTTGGCTGAAGAGGCACAGTATTTGTCAGCTGATTGGAGGATCCTGGCAAAGGCCCAAAACGCCCCACTGGATTCACCTTGCTGACCTCACTGTCCTCTCTATTCCAGCTCACTTTATTTAGCCCTTTTCCCCTTCTCGTCACTCTGTCTATGCCATATTAGTCCACCCGCTATGAGATGTGTAAGCCACTGTATGTAATTCCTACTTTTGATGTATTAATATTAGTACATGCTTGCCTACCATAAGTCTTCTCATCCCGGATGATGAATCACCCTTCGCACATAAAACACAGTTGCATCCTGATTATGCCTCCCTTCCCCAGGATTAAGCTGGGAAGGGACAAATTTAGACTTCCCTCTTAATTCAAATTAAATTCAAAAAATAATCATCAATGGGGTTGGATGGGCTTCAGGAGAGGAGGAGGGGGGAGTTAACACTATATCATATTTTCCAAGTTGTTGGTAAATGAGAGGTTCATTTAAAGAATTTATTCACAGCTGATGCAACACTGTTGAATTACTGTATGAAGCATATTTACTTAGTGGCTTAAGCTGCAACCTGTAAAATCTCTACTTAGGCCGCTATTCACCATAACAGTAGAGCCTGTCTGATTTTGCCCACTTACCTTCCTGCACCACATTGTTAAAAGAGAATGCTCTGACACACACATCGTGATACCAAATGAAATGCCACCAACAAACGTAATGTTAGTGGTATTAACAACACAAAATGCAATACAAAATCCTAGGTGAGTGTTTTAGGGGCACATTAGTGGCACATTGAAGCACTGAACATAATACAGTAATGTTATGAAAGTGAATGTGGTTTGGCATACTGACAGACATGCAAGTCGATACGTCACCTGCATATTTCACATTTTGGAGACAACTGTGACTACTGGAGATTATACTGTTGGTTTGCAACACTTCCTCAAGTGGAAAGCCAGAGGCAACAGAGAAGACATCATCTGTTGTTTTGATGGGATTGGATAGCTAACCAGACACATTATTTCCACCTTGTCTCTGCCTGTGATGAGCGTCACCGGTTTTGTTTACACTTTACAAACGTGATACATACACTTTTCTTGCATATTGATTGAAAAACCGTAATAAATGTTCTGAGCTAGTGTTAAAAATATAGAGACACTCGTATTATGCTCAGTGTATGGTGTTACTCTTTATCTCTGTGGCACCTTGGACAGGACACTAATGTGATGTAGGACCAAGGACACTTTTATGATGTTGACTGCCAGCCTATGGGCCATGGGCTAGATGAATCCTTGATCTAAAGCAGTGATTCTCAACGTAGGGTCCGGGGACCACCAGGGGTCCTTGAGGTGGTTCCAGGGGGTCCCCAGTAAATTGATGAATTGTTAAACTTCAGCATTATTTCATTTACAACAAGTTAACACAATTAGAGAATGTGGAAGAATGACTGTTTTGATCATAGTTTCACTGTTATCTCTCTACCTACAATACAGATAGTCATGGAATTCTGGACAAAATCATATCTAACAATAAAAATAGTCTCAGATTTGGGTTTGAGAGACAGAATCTCATTAAATGGGGGTCCGTGGCCCTAATGTGGACTAAATTAGGGGTCTTCGATATGAAAAAGGTTGAGAATCACTGATCTAAAGTGTTTACTGTCATCATTATTTGGTTTGGTTTTGAAATAGCGTAAAGATATTCAGAAAAGCCAGGAGAAAGATATGTGACAGCATAGCAGGAGGTAGATATGAAACTATGCTGGAACAGTACTGTTAAAAGGTAGGATTGGGGGTTTAAATAACTACTAAACCTCTAGTTTCCAGATCTGAATTTTTCAACACCAACATGTTCAACAAGCTTTTTTGGTGTTTCAAAGAACTTGAATGATATTTAAAATCATATTTTATGTGTCAACACGCCTGCGATTGGTCAGTTGGGTTTGCCTTGAAATGCTGTATATAAGCTCAATAAAGTTCCATGTTTTTCAGGTGCCTATCTGGTTCCCTACTTTATCCTCCTCATCATCATTGGCATCCCGCTCTTCTTCCTGGAACTGGCAGTGGGTCAGAAGATCCGGCGTGGGAGCATTGGGGTGTGGAACTATGTCTGTCCCCGGTTGGGCGGGATAGGGGTGTCTAGCTTGATGGTAAGTGAATCAGGTACTGTTTCATTTTCATAATTTTTGTTAGTTTTCATCTTGATGGGTGTAAATCAGAATAGATACCTATTGCAGTGAGCACATACCCTCAACACATACCCTTGATAATACTTTCTTTGTTATACAGTAGCTGACTGTAGACAGTGGTGCCACAGGAAAGCAGGTAGACAACAGTACAGTGGAGAGAAAATGTGTGGGTCCTCTGATAGGAATCAGGGAGGCTGTAATGGGGGAGTAGCTGTCAATCCCATAGTTAAACAGAAACACAGCTGCTGAATGTGCATCGGTTTCAGGAAAAACAAGCTATTGCATTGTCTATGTGATTTATTATGGTACCTTCTTTTCTGCATGGGCAAACACTTTGAATCCCCTGACAAACAATACACATCTGCTTCTTTAATATGTTTATTTATTTATTTGAACTTGTAACATGTATTTTTTGTATTTTGTTTTTTTAGGAGAGACATGCTAATCTAGCATCTAACTGTGAATGAAATATGTTTTTGTGTCTCCTAGCCAGTACAATACATGTCATATAATATGTAAATGCCAGACAATCATGAAACAGAAGCAGCCATAAACAGGATTAAGTTACAGGATAGAGTAGCCACAACAGCCTCTTAACTGCCTCTCTTGGTTTATGAGAGATATTGGAGTGTTTGGGAGTGAAAGTTAGCCTCTCTTTAGAGTTGCATTGCTGGCGCAGAAGTAACTATAAATATCTCGTAGAAGATCACCGTTGAAGCCGCTGAAAGAGAGCGCTTCAATAATTCATGGTTTCCTCGACCTTATTTAGCTCCCGCATGTCCTGGCTGGCATGATTGCTCAGAAGACTGACAGCAGCATGGGACAGGCACAAAGCCCGGTGCCTCATTTGCATTCTTCTTCCACTCTCTACAGATCCGATTTTAGAATTTTGTGTCGGTGTAATAGACTAGACACCTTATATTTGCAGATTCTGTTAACACAGCCTGTCTCGTGGCTCTGACGTCACATAGCAGAGGGAATACTGCAAAATGTCATAGAACAAATTATTTCCCTCTCTAACCATCTATCTATCTATCTATCTATCTATCCATCCATCCATCTATCTATCTATCTATCCCTACAGGTGTGTGGCTTTGTGGGTCTCTACTATAACGTGATTATCGGCTGGAGCATCTTCTACTTCTTCCAGTCCTTTCAGTTCCCACTGCCATGGAGCGAGTGCCCAATTAGAAAGAATGGAACTCTCGCTAGTGAGTGACATCACAATGCTAAAATGAAACATGCAAACAATAGACTGTTTTAGTTAGTGTTTTTTTTTATTATTTTCTACTCAACCTGTTAAGTCATTTTATCTTTGAAGCAATATCCTTTTATGGCACTGTTTCAGTCAATCCTTAACGTATGTTGTCCTCACCATAATACCACAATAGACCCACCATGCTCCAAAGTTCCAGATTAAATTTTGCCTCGCCTCAAGCCCAGCCGCTTGGGTCTAAATCGCACATCGAATCAGATCATCCAAATTGTGTTAACTTCCTCACAAGTTTCCTTCATAGATGGACATAATCCAGATTAAACTCCTCTGGAGGTCTATTAGATTAGAGGCGATAACAACGTAACCCCAGGGGCGCCTGGAAACACTCAGCATGTACATGACTCAGCATCTCTGAGTCTGCCGACTGAAAGAAAGGGAGCAGAGATTCAGACTGAAGGACGCTGATATTGAAGGACAGAGGTATAAAGCCGACTGCGAGACATTTCACTGGAAGGACGATGGACTGCATCCAGCAGTGTACAACTGCAAGGAGTATGAGGGGGTGATGCGGTGTTTCTCATAGATCTGTATCTAATGCACAAACAAAGTACTTGGATGGACAAAACATCATAGAGACAGGAATTCATAAACTTGTACCTAACCAAACCAAAATTTGACAGAGGCTATCTTGATTTCATAATCGATGGATTGAATGAGCTGGCCACACCTTTGTAGGTGTGTAGGTGTGTGTGTGTGTGTGTGTGTGTGTGTGTGTGTGTGTGTGTGTGTGTGCGCGCACATGTGTGCATAAATCTGCACCTCTCGAAGAATCGTTACACTGCTGACTCCCAGCCGCATATGTATCATTTCCCAAGGTTGAGCTATAAGAGCAGAATATACTGTATGTGCACAGAAAAAAACGTCAAGTGTTGTGAATGGGTGTTCATGCTCTGCATACTAAGTACAGAGATGACCTTGTTTAGCTCATTTAAGTCAGAGATGCAATCCAGCAGAGAATTGAGATATTGACCCTGCGCAAACATTCTCTTTCTCATTATATTTCTCCCTGTGCTCTCCCCATCCTTCCCTCCTCTCACACCCAAATCACCCTTCCTCTCTCCTTTCCACATGTTTATCTGCCCATCTCTCTTCTCCTTCATACCGATTACCCCCCAAAATAAACCATCACCACCATGTCCCGCCTCCTACGATGCACAGTTGTGGAGCCGGAGTGTGACAAAAGCTCAGCCACCACCTATTTCTGGTACCGCCAGACTCTGAACACCACCAGTACCATCGCAGAGAGCGGCGGCCTCAACGTCAAAATGACCCTGTCTCTGCTGGTGGCCTGGATCATCGTCTGCCTCGCTGTCATTAGAGGAATCGCCTCCTCTGGGAAGGTAGTGGGCTCAGCGGGAGGGGGGGGGATGTGTGTGGGGTGGAGCGGTTGTGAAAGGAGAGGATAATATAACGAGGGAGAAAAATCTGAAGGAGACTACTAATTGCCCATCGATGAATCTATATTTTTCCTCTCCGCCTTTCTCAGGTGATGTACTTCAGCTCTCTGTTCCCCTATGTGGTGCTTTTCTGTTTCCTGGTCAGAGGTTTAATGCTGAAGGGATCTGTGGATGGCATTGCTCACATGTTCACTCCCAAGGTGAGATTGAGGGAACGGTTCCATTCCCTACAGATGTCTCACTCTCTCTCTCTCTCTTTCCTCCTCTCTGTATTTGTCACCAGCCATCCTCGATACTCAATGATGAAATGAGAATCACACAGATTGATTCAAGTTGCCTCGATGTGTCCCACAGCTGGAGAAGATGCTGGAGCCCCAGGTGTGGAGGGAGGCAGCCACCCAGGTCTTCTTTGCCCTGGGCCTTGGATTTGGAGGAGTCATAGCCTTCTCCAGCTACAACAAGATAGACAACAACTGTCATTACGACGCTGTGCTCGTCTCTTTCATCAACTTCTTCACCTCCATCCTGGCCACACTGGTGGTGTTCGCTGTGCTGGGCTTCAAGGCCAACATCATGAATGAAAAGTGTGTCGTAGAGTAAGTTCAACGCCCCCACAAGTTATTCCTTTTTTGCTACCAGAATGCGCTATTTGTGAATTATGAAATAATTTCAAGAACCCAATCTGACAACTACACACCGTTGTCTGCTATTTACTTGTTTTTTTTTCCTTTTGTCTTCATAGGAATGCAGAGAAGATCGTTGGATACCTGAACTCAAATGTGCTGAGTCATGATCTAATCCCTCCGCATGTGAACTTCTCCCACCTTAGTACTTCCGACTATGCGGAGATGTATGGAGTCATCAAGACAGTGAAAGAGGGCAGCTTCTCGCAGCTGGGTCTGGAGCCCTGTCTTCTTGAGGATGAGCTCAACAAGGTGGGTCTGGTGGGAGGGACCGAACCCTTAGGCTCCTATCGATGAGTGCGCTCTGTATTTGACCTATTTTACACCTGCTCCTCCGGCTGTCCCCATGCTTTTATCGTCTCACTTCTCTGACCCGCTCTCTGCAGGCTGTCCAGGGTACAGGCTTGGCCTTCATCGCCTTCACAGAAGCTATGACCCATTTCCCAGCTTCTCCGCTCTGGTCAGTCATGTTCTTCTTCATGCTGATCAACCTGGGTCTGGGCAGCATGATCGGCACCATGACCGGCATCACCACCCCCGTCCTCGACACCTACAAGGTCCAGAAGGAGCTTTTCACAGGTCTTCACCACTATTTTCTATTAGTAGTTCAAAACACTTACTCAGCACTTAAAAAGGATCTCAGCGCACTTGGGAATGGGCTGCATTAGTCTTTGTGGCATTGCCCTGTGTGTCCTGAATGCAAATGACAAACAGAAAACAAAACAGCCTACTAGCAATAAAAAATAGATTGCACCCAATTTCTCCTTTCTCTCATCTACAGATCCAAATTGGTTTTCTATAATGACATGGCTATTTTTCATCTTTCCTATGAATTAGCACTAATCTTTTTTTTTTTTTTCTTCTTCTTCTTCTCTCTGTTTCCCTTAGTGTGTTGCTGTATAGTAGCCTTTTTCTGTGGCCTGTTGTTCGTTCAGCGCTCAGGGAATTACTTTGTCACCATGTTCGATGATTACTCTGCTGGTCTGCCTCTCACCATAGTGGTCATCCTGGAAAATGTGTCTGTTGCTTGGATCTACGGCACCAAGAGGTGAGACCAGCTAGACATCAGCTGCCAGCTACAAACCCACAGTTCAGAAACTCAGAAACTGACATTTCTGTTGGGTGGGTGGGTGTGTGTATAGGTGCGGGTATGGGTCTGTGTCTGTGTCTCTTTGTCTGGGTCTGAGTGTGTGATTGTGTCTGTGATTGTGTCTGTGATTTTTAAATTGCAAGAAAAATGATAAATTTGTGAAGTGAAAAGTGTAAAACTGTGTGAAAGGACTTCATCATTATTTAAACTCTTGTGCTGCTCTGTGGCTGTCAGGTTCATGCAGGATCTGGAGGACATGTTGGGTTTCCGACCATACGCCTACTACTTCTACATGTGGAAGTATGTCTCTCCTCTGTGTCTCATCGTGCTCATCTCTGCCACCGTCATAGAGATGGCCTTCAACCCGCCAGGATACAACGCCTGGGTCCAAGAGCTGGTCAGTCTGTGTGTGTGTGTGTGTGTGTGTGTGTGTGTGTGTGTGTGTGTGTGTGTGTGTGTGTGTGTGTGTATTAACTCCTGCAATGCTCCTTTCAAGCTGAGGAGCATTTTCTGAAACATTTTTTCTTTACATTTCTTTCCGAGTCACACTTCCACACTGAACCCTCTCTGCCTGCAGGCTCAGGAGCGTTTCCAGAGCTACCCTCCCTGGGCGCTGGCCATGTGCTTTGCTCTCATCATAGTGGCCATGCTTCCTCTCCCCATCGTCTTCATTGCCCGGCACTTCAACCTGCTGTCGGATGGCTCCAACAAGCTGTCCGTCTCCTACCGTAAAACCATGATGAAGGATATGTCCAATCTGGAGGAGCAGGACGAGGCCAGATTCATCCTCGGCGCCAAGCCCAGCGAGGCCCCGACATCCGCGCCTGCACACAGAGCCTTCCTGAGTCCCGGAGGGAACAAACCGCTGGATCCCAACTCTCTGTCTCCAAATAGCTGCTACGGAACGAGCTACCAGAACGCCGCCATCAGCCCCACCACCCCAACCACGCCTGTCACCCCGGAGTCTGACTCTTGATTACTGTCCGCCCTGTCCAAACACCTCTTTCAACCACCAAGTCTCCACTGGGGGTCACTGCAGCACCGAGAATCCCCACCACCGCCCTGCTAACCTCAGATTAATCTCACCACCATATATATAACCCTCCCCTTTAGCGAAGCACAGGTGTCCCTAAGTAACAGCAAGGACCCACCTGTGAAAGTGTCCAAAATGTTTCGCTGTATCCCAGTGTCTGGTAAAGCAATGTGCTGGACAAGTAGTCAGTTTGGAGATATACTTTAATTAATAGGACAAGACAAAATTCAGTGTTTCTCTTCTTGACTCTCACAATTGATTAAATACAGGATATAGTGCGAGATTGACAGTGACGTACTCTTGTATCTGTGACATACTTTAATATTACTAGTTTAATGTGCTTAAGATGCAGTTCTGGGATCTGCTTTTCTTTGCCTTAGCATAAGGATCCTCTGCAGACACAGTCCAGCAGAGTCCACATCATGTTCTGCACAGTGCAGGGAACCTAAAGGAATGTAGTGGAGTCTGTGCGCTCCAGTCTGGTACAAATGGTTCCTGTTTTTATTCAGTACGGTGGCACATAGAGCCAAGATGAATGTGAGTTTAATTTTTAAGGTTTAAAGCCTTTCAGTGTTTGCTTTGCTGCCCTCTATAGCGGTACTGTGTCGAAGCCATACAGTCTGTCTAACACAAAATGGGTCCTTTGTTTTGTAGTAAATCTTATGCAGTACTTTCAGTGTGTATATGTGTAGAATGAGCATTAATATGCACCTCAATTAAATTTTTAACACCACTGATGCACTAAACTAGAAAACACTTCTCATCGTGTAGCTTTGTTTTCAAAGCCGAGTTCAGAGGGCTCTGTATTGTAAACTATGCTTCAGGCTGCTGTCAAGACACCCAGTTTTGTTACATTTTGCTAGCACACATAGACAAGTCTTTCTCGCCCAATATCAACCTCCTGCTGTATTTGGTGTGTAGCCAGTATTGTTCTTGTTCATTGTGTAGGAGTGATGTAATGTAATACAACAAGGATTATTATTATTGTTTGTGTAATCTGGAGAAGGTCTAAAGCCACACTCTCATCATCCATGCTACACATACTTGTGCTGTAGAAACTCACTCACTTCATTATCTCCACCAAAGAGCAAAATGTAGATAATAAAACACTTGAAAACCACACATTTACGTCATAAAATAACAGCTCATCTCCAATTTCACATAATGGATGAATAATAGATATGCTCGGTTGTGTTGGCAGAAGAAGAGCTTGTTCATGAAACACAATCAGATTTCTGCACTGACAAAAGCATAGCTTGTTTGTGAGGAACTGAGCACAAAGCTCTTGAAAAATACCTTGTTGGCTGGCTTGATACAGTTCTGACTTTCCTCCTACAAAAATTACAATGCTACAAAAGCACAAAAGAGATTTTAAACAATTAGCTTGCACAAGCCTATTATTGCCCTTAATTGTTAGGTAGAGCTCGGCACATTATTTTGACCTTGTATGCACACATGTAATCACTAACAACTGCTGTAAAATGTAATGAGCAATGAATAGATTTATATTAGAGCACAAACCATAATGCACAAACTATGTTCAGTGTCAATCAAAAACACAATGAACATGAAAGGGGCCCCATAAGCACAACATAATTGTGAAAATATTCAAATTTGTCCTCTCCCTTAGAGAAATATGGACCAAAAGATTTGGCATTTACTTTAGGAGCAAACGTTCAAAATCATGTTGCTTCAAGTGCAATTAATGAAAAGACATTTTTATGGAATATTTAATTCATCAGCTAAAATTTGTTAACATTTTAATACTTGACGATAGTATCAACAAATAATGTACTGACCTACTGCTATAACTAGTCTTATATTCACATGCACATGGATGCATACAAACACAAACACACACACACACACACACACACACACACACACAGTTTCTGTGTCCTGATTACCAGTCCTCCCTCTGTAGAATAATTAATCTCTTGCAGTTTTATGAAGCAGCCAACAGCATTGGTTCGGTCGGGTTACACTAAGGTTCCTTTGTAAGGAAGGGGCAATCTGAAAGGGCAAAGTAAAGACGGACAGCTTTCCCTAAACACGTTCCATCCCTGCACACACCGGTAGTTACAGTATCACACTCATCAGCAGTTGTACAATGCTGTCTACAAGTTCAAAGTGACTACACGTAAGTTTACGTTACTTTGAAGAGGATACCTTTATTTATTTTTTTATCACAATATTCAAAGCCATGGTGTTAAGGATTAAATGGACTATATTTATATTACTGTATATTTGCAGTGTACGTTGATGTGAATTCTACTGATGAATTACAAAGATTTATCTTTTAAAAGTGACCAGTATATATATTTTCATCTTGTGTGATGTATATTTGAATTGTATACTTAAAGACTTATCTATTTTGTAGTTTGTGTACCTAATTCTTGTTCTGGGGCGTGAACATGCTGCGGGCGGGTGGAGGTTGATCTCAGTGTAGCCTTGTAACTGACGAGCAGCCGCTTGGTTCTCGTGTTCCTCTAATGCCTCCTCTTAGGTCAAGTGCACTATCTCACCTGTCTCCATTTTAGGTTTACTGGTCTACTGCGTTTTGTTTCTCGTCTTGTTTTAGTCTGTTGGAGTCAGGCAGTTCCTCCTGTGAGTGCATCATGTAGAGACCTCTCAGTCTGTAAATATTCTTGTGTAATCAAACTATTCTAAACATAGGTTTTATTCATGTGAAGTCTTATATAAATGTCTTAAAGAGTACAAACCTGTTTTAACAGTAAATGTGACATAAAGTAATGCTGAATGTGAATATGAATTCACTTTTTTCACTTGGACTCCAAAAGAAAAAAAAAAGATAGATTTTCTTTTTGTTTTCATTTGTTTTGTTGTCCTCATAGCAGTAAGTTCAAGGTGTTAAAGCAATATCAAGTGATGTAAACTGCAGAAGTAACTGTGGCTGAAAGGAAAGCTTGACATCCTACAGTAAACCTAATAACGATGATTAGGATGCTGTGACTCTTCCTTACAAGTGCTGGAGTGTGTATGTGTGTGTGTGTGTGTGTGTGTGTGTGTGTGTGTGTGTGTGTGTATGCTTGTGTTTGTCTGTGTGAATGTGCGTATCGGTTTGTAGACTCCTTCTTATTAACTGTGGGTGCAGGGCCTGACTGAGCACACGGTTCAAGCACTGTCTGTACTGGAGGCACATGTAGAAAATGTCCCTTTACAGCATCGCTCACAACAGAGAGAAGGTCTTTCTCTTCAGTCATCATGATTGTATGATATTGAGACTTATTGTACAAAAGTATATATATATAAATTGTGGACATCACCAAAAATATCAATAAAGAGTAAACAAGTTGTGTGATTTTTTATTCTTTTGTTTCAAAATTGTGGAGTATTTTTGAATGCATACAGTAACTCTCTCATGAATAAAAGTCAACTTGTAAGCTTACATGGGACAGCCCATTGTAATACAGTCAGTAATGTTTTCACAATCTGTCAGGTTTTTTTTTTGTTTTGTTTGGTTGTTTTTGTTTGGGGTTTTTTTTCAGAAAAAACAAAAATCACTCACTCCAATCTGAAGCTGGCTGGATTTAAGCTCCACACAAAAGTATTATCTTTATCCCTGACCTCTTGAAATTATAATATTGAAAAACATTTTTTACTGAGTGAGCCATCTACTTTTCCAGTTACTGATTTTCTTATTGAACTTGATGTGGAAATGAATAAGGAGAGGTAAAAGATTAGTTACTATAGTTAGGGCATGATCATTGGAGACTGGGTTGATGACTCAAACCCATGTCATTGTATTTTAGAATAAAAATAACTGTGACAGATTTAGCTACAGTGTGTAATGCTTTTATTGCAGTTTAAATGTACTGCAGTATAGGTTGAGCATGAAAACAGTAGGCATAATATGACATGACATTGATAAGTAAAGGAAAATAAAAAACAAATATAACATGTAAGGGAATGCCATGTTATGTTGAATTCACCTCATCATTCCCAGAGTTTGAATCCTAATGAACGAAGCAGCATAATGACTGGTAAAAGCTTCTTTGAGTAATATAGGACACAACAGAGCTTTGGAAAATAATCTATAAACAAACAATGTGAAGGGGAATTAGGGAAATTCAACTGTGGCTCGGTAAAATACAGCACAAAAATTGCAAAAATATACTTTTAAGGATACATCATGAATCCAGGATTTCTAGTTGTGTTCTATAGCAGTGGTTCTCAACATGGGGTCCAGAGACCACCAGGGGTCCTTGAGGGGTTTCCAGGGGGTCCCCAGCAAACTGATGAATTGTTAAACTTCACCATTATTTCATTTACAAGAAGTTAGCACAATTAGAGAATGTAGGAGAATGTTTTGATCATATTTTCACTGTTATCTCTCTACCTACAATACAGATAGTCATGGGATTCATAAAATCATATAAAAATAACAATAAAAATAGCCTCATATTTGGGCCAGAGATAAAAAATCTCATCTCATTTGGGCCAGAGATAAAAATCTCATCAAATGGGGGTCTGTGGCCCCAATGTGGACTAAATTAGGGTCCTTGGTATGAAAAGGGTTGAGAATCACTGTTCTATAGCATGAAATTCATAGAAATTCCCCATTAAAATAAACACCACCTGTCTTCCAGCCTCCTGGACAGTCAGCCAGTTTACAGTCCCTCCTGCCTCAGATCACAAAGCCTGATACAGCACTTCTCTCCGAGCCAGAATCCTGGATACAGCGGCTCTGTGAATGTGGTCTCAACCTTGTAGAGAAACTTCATGCTGTCTGAAACCTCATAGAAGATCATAGTACCCTCTTTGAATTTCAGATAAACTCCTATCCTGTGATGACTGGGGGCAGTTGTGAGCTGGATGCCGTCACTTCTGTGGCTTACAGAATAGGTTCTGGAACGATCAAGACTCCAGGATTTTGCGTTGCCCCCGAAGGCTGATAAACTAGTGCGGGACTTTCTGTCTAGGCCTTTGTATGCAAGGGCAACCTCGGCCTTGTCTCCATGCACCTCCACCTCATAGTAGCAGCGCTCGGCCTGCAGGCCCTCCCTGCACAGCACCTGCCGGCGGTGGATGAATCGCTCGGGGTGACGTGCAGCCGGGTCCCTCCGTGTCTGGGGGTACAGTCTGACTTCTTTGTCTCTGTGTGAGAGGACCAGGTCCTCGTGGGCTGTGTTCGGGTCCAGGCTAAGTTCACATGCATCTGAGATAACAAAGGAGATGAGATGTGAGGAGTACTGATAATGTTCAGAATGTGAATGTGGTTGGATGGGTCTAAGTGTTTGGTAAAGCTCTGGGTTGGGCAGTGGGCGGTGTTAGACTTGTGCAGAAGTAAGAAGTGTAAACTCACACTCCAGAAACTCTGCTCTCGTTTGAGGCTCGACGGTCTGTCCAGTATGTGTGCTGGTAACTGTAGAGAAATCTACAAGGCAAACAAGAGCATCATTGAATATCACTGGTGAAAACAATCCCATAGAAATTCTAGGTTTTACCAATACTTACATTTAAAAACAGAATTAAGCTGAATGAACACACAGTACATAATACATAATATTCTCGCACAAAGCAGTCCAGATTAATGCATTGATACAATTATTTGATAATCTTTTAGTGTCTTTCAATGGTAAATTGACACAGACATTCTGAAAATATATAGGTGTTTTTGCAAAGATGAAAGTAGCTGCCCTGTCTTTTTTAGTTTATATATATGTTTTGGTAATTCCATCTCCTACGTACCAGTTTGAGAGATTGCGGCGAACTCCTTGTCACAAAATGCCTCTAGTTGCGTCCCGAGTTGATCTACAGCCCTTTTTATAGCCTCAAAGGGGAGGAGTTGACCTTCTGAAACCTCATGGAAAGTGTCGTTTTCACAGAGAGAGGGCCACTTCTGTCAGGGGGGGGGGAAGTTGTGTAAGAGACAGAGAAAAAGAGAGATCATCTATCGCTCAGAGACAGATGAAGCTCCTGCAGCCTGGGATGTGAGTAACGGTACCTGCAGAAAGTGGACATCGTTGTCAGCGAGTGACAGACGATCAAGCTCAGCATCCCTCTGCTTTATTCCCTCCATCTTCAGCTCCAGGTTGTGCAGGGAGCTCTGAACCTGAGCCGCTGCTGCCCTCTCCTGAGCCTCGATCAGCTCCCTCACCGAGCCGTAATGCCTCTGGAGGGAGTCGATGAGCGCGGCCACAACGCTCTCACAGTGGTCCTCAGCCTCTCTCGCCCCCTCCTGTTTCACACACATGGGTTCAGTCGAGTCCTGACCCTCACACACAGGTATAACCAAGGCTAGTCTGGAGCAGGATCTCTTCTCTCTCCTCACCTGAATCTGTTTAAGGGTCTCCCTCACGTTCTTCCATTCCTTTTCCTGAGTCTGGAGTGTGTGCTTGGATTTCTTCTTTATGTCCTTTAGCTCTTCCTTTTTTTGCATGTGTTGGACAGGCATACACAAACAAATGACATTTAGTTTGTTCTACTTTGTCATACTTTTACGCTCTCCACTAGGCTGGCAACCTTCCAGAAATAGGTTTTGTGGTTTGGCCTAGGAGTCGTCCTAGGAGTTCCTGTTGAAGTGCACATGTTGCCCGGTATAGTTTGATCCTTTCTGTGCACTGTAACTTCCTCTTTTGTGGGTATGTTTCAGTCAGTTGTTTGGAATGCTTCCCCAATTCAATTTTATTGTGTGATTTAAGTGTGATTTTTGTGTGATGGAAGTATTTTCAGAACTGGAAGATTTTTACTAAGTTCCCTGGTATATTGAGAACATAAGTGAATTGATTCTACTTTAGTTTGTTTGATGTATGTTTGTTATAGCCTATATTTTGTTGGATTTCTTCAAAAAAGTGGCAGATTGAAATGGATATTCTCATTGAAGTTCTTTGTTGAAAGTGGGATTAATCCCTTGTTGAAGAGGTCACACTGCTGTAGTGAAAAAAAATGTAGGCATTGCTTAGCATTGTTAGTTGTAAGTGAGGTTGTAGTTGTAGCACAGCAAAAACTGCAACAGGTCAAGTCTACCAGACCTCAGTACCAGGCCAGTTAGTTTACACATGGCAGTTCAACAGCTGGGAACCTGGGAAAACACACACAAAAAGGATGACTCCTGGGCCAAACCACAAAAAATATGTCTCGAAGCTTGCCCCCTAGTGCCAAAAACTAAAAACAATAAACAACAATGTTGCATTATTCACTTGCATGCTCCAATTATGTGGCAAGCTTGTAATTCTAATAACTGCAGTATTGCTTTGTGTTGGTTCTGTCTTTGTTGTACATACCTGTTTCCGCCTGCGTTCCTCACTCACCCGCTCCGTTCGGTGTCCTGTGTGCTCAGCTGATGCACACACTGCACAGATGATTTGCTCATCAGTGCAGCAGTAAACCTCCAAGGGGCTGTTGTGTTTCCAACACATGTTGTTTTCTGATGTCCCTCTCACTGTGGGGGTCCAGGATCTCTTGAGGGACTGGGGCTCTCCTGCTCGCCCAGTGGAGCAGTGCTGCTTCCTCTCACTACCAGCACCTCCTTTACACCTTTCTGTGTCTTTCACCAAGTCAGCTAGAGTTGTGTTCCTGATCAGGTAGGGTCTTGGGGAAAAGGTACGATAACATTCAGGACAGCTACAGCAGTAGCTGTTCCTCTCTTCGTTATCCCAGGAGTCCTGGATGCAAAGCATACAGAAATTGTGCCCACAAGGAATAGTTGCAGGATTCCGGAGAACCTCATTGCAGATTCGACAGCTGAGGCTTTCCCTCCTCACTGGGATATGAGGCTCTGCCATTGTCTGTATCAAGAATGGCGGGTTGGCACAAGTTTCTGTTTCGTTTCCTGCTTAAGTGACACAATAGTGTTGAATGTGTGTGTAGGCAGGCAGTGCTTTCTGCGGTCTCCTGATGTTGGAGTGGAGATGGGTGTGTCTGAAATATTTGAGCTGACTTCAAAGGGAGGGACTACGAAGTTGCAACCAGGAACAATAAAACATTGCTAAAAAGCTGGATTTTGTCCTTGAGGAATACCATCACAGGGAGTTATTACTGTCAAAGCCAAAGATACATGACTCAAGAGGCATCAAGGCTGAGAGGGGGAGGCATTATTTACTGTTAAAACCTGGGACTTTTATGTTATGTTTTATTCTATCCTGATTTATTCTCAGGGGTGAAACGCTGAAGAGGGCTCTTAATGGTCTGCCCCTCACTCTTCACACATCATCACCCTCTTACCTGCTTTCCCAGGAGCCACAAACATTTAACAGTAACAAAGCCATTAAAATTATTAAAACACTCACTTATGAAAAAGGTATTGCCACTTCTACTCACAACATGTTATATACATTTATCCTCTCATCTCTAACACCCACATAAATGTTTCATATTGTCCCTCAGGTCTTTTAACTCTTGTCTCTGGGGAAGCTACTCAGACTTACTTTAGCATTTACTCTAATAATAGTATGAATTTCTTTCGCTTTATGTAGTTCAGTTAAATCAATTCAACTTGAAACAACATTTAACAAATAACATTTCCCTGACCATCTCAATCCTAACTATAGAATCAATCGTAAGATCAAAATGCTATGTGGTTTCCTGACATGTCTCTACACCTGAGGGATGGATGTCTGGACAACATGTAGTCAAGAAATTCGTTAAAAAAAATGGAGCCAAAAACTAAATCAAAAGATTGCTCACAAGCTTATCTCAACTCCAGACTCTCTTTCATAGTAAGACAAAGAAAGAAACCAGCAATAATAATAGTATTTTTTTATTACAGTATTTAAGTCAAACAATGTAAAACAGTGACAAAATCCATGATAAATAAGTTTTCGCGATTTATGTGGTCTTTTCATTTCATTTTGCCACTTCAAGGCATTTTCTTAACCTTTATAATAAAACAAAACAACCTAGGCTGAAAAATTGTAAAAACACAAGAAAACGCATCTATAACTGAATATTTTAATTTTTGTTTTCACTTGGCCAAAGTTATCCCCTTGAGTACAAAAATCCTGTCTTGCTAGAGAAGCTTAGGAACCACGGACCTCTAACTTTGAAGCTCAGTGTCTAACAATTAAACACCGAGCTTCACTGCTTCTCTTTTTTCACAATCAACTTTTACACACACACACACACACACACACACACACACACACAAAAGAGCAAATTAAGATCAGTTTTCCGATAAGCAAGTTCCTCTACATGTAGAAATATTAGGCTGCATTTTCACATCCATTCAGCACAGTATACAATAAATGTCTTAATGTCTGATTCCATGGTCCCATGATACAGGAGCGATGATGCAGAAAATCTCCCAAGCAAGCACCCATAAGTCACTCAGAATAATGCAAATAATATGCAAATCATGAGGGAAAGCAGTGGAACGTCAAAGGAGAAGTTAACAGGAGTTTAACCCTTTCATACAATAACTATTAATATTAACTAAAAATGAATACAATATTGTGTCAACTGTTTTCATTGTACAAAACACAGAGATTATGATTAAAAAGCCCCCCCCCCCCCCCCCCCCCCCCCATTACCTTTCGTCTCTCAGTTATACATGAGATGTACCCGAGGAATGTTGCACTCCTTCCACCGTCTTAAACTCGGCAAGGAAAGCAAACTATGGAACAAATCACTAGATAGGCCAAGCAAAGTTGGATATGGATGTGTGGGTATTCATGTGTTTCAGTGAGTTCAAATGGTGTCCAATCAGCTGCCCACTGTGGCGGATATCATGCATGAAAGGGTTTAAGTAGCAAAACGTAACCATACACAGCGCTCACACCCTTGTTGGAGACTTGACAGTTAATACATACAATGCACTTAATTCCAAAGAATTCCCTTAAAATCAAGAGTGAATATATTGTAATGTAGTGCTTGAAGGACAAAGTTGCTGACCTTGCAGGTGAGAGGCACACAGAGCAAATACATGTAAGGTATGGGTATGTCCACAAATGAAGCAGGGTTAAGCACTTAAGTCATTTTCAGTTATATAATATCTCATTACTAAACTGTGGGTGGCATTAGTGCTGGAAAAGTCTCAGGTAACCTAAATACAAAAAGATGATCAATTTTTGCTAACAAGTGGACTGAATTTACAATAATGCTAAATTTCTTAAAGGCAATGATTGATCATATAAAGCATTTGGTTTGTGCCCCAATTAAACTGCAAAACCACACTGACCCAGCTGTGGTGATAGGAAAGCATATTTAGTCAACACCTGGGTGACTTTTGAGATGAAATCCATCCACTTCATGTCGTACAGAACATGTAACATAATGCTTTGACCAGTTTTCGACCAACTTGCTACGAGCGCACCGTTTGTGGCTTGTTTGAATTCTTGACTGTGTGGTTGGACAGGGATTATTCCTAATAGAAGAATGAGGATGTTGGCAGTTGTTGCTTCTCACTGTAGCAGTTCCTCCCAGGAAATAGGTTTGGAGAAGACCTCGCGCTCCAGCCAAAGGTCATAGTTCATTTGGAAGTCCTCCGGCAGGTCCACCCGTTGTCCCAGAACACTTTGCAGGCAGTTGTCCCACAGGCAAGAAGTCAGGATTGCTCTGGTTCTTGTCGTAGCGGCGACTGTTGAAACGCTCAATGTTGGCCCGCAGAGCACACTCCTCTGCCTGGAAGTCCCACGGACGTGCATCCAGATCTGTTGTCACAAAAACAAAGAACAATTCATATTTGGTGCACTTTTAAGGTCTGGCTTGTCCTGCGTGTGAATGGGTCTCAATAGATCCCTGACAAGTCTGACTGATTAGAACCAATTAGGCTTTTCAGTGGTGCACTAATCTCACAGTAACACTTCTTCTCTCACGCAAATACCTGTAAATGCACTGCAAATCTAAAAGCCTGGGGTATATACTGTATATACACAATATAACGCACAATACAAAAAAAAAAATCATATACACCCTATTCAGCACTAGTTTCACTTCATTTTTCTGACAAAATGCAAAGGCATTATGACATTCCAACATTTGACATTTGACCAAATTGTATTCAGTATCAACCTGGAACATTTTGGCTGTTTTTTAACTGATTGTGAATAGACCCGGGTCCGGGGACCCATTCCCAGCTTTGAGTTTTATACTGCTTATTTCTCCAGGGTGAAGCGCTTCTCACCAATCAGTCTATATATAGGAGCGACCAGAGGTTAGAAGCCTTAGACTCTGAGGTGTGATGTATGAATCTTTTTCTACTCACCGTTACCATAGGCCCAGTCATCGTTGAGGCGATGGCGGACCTTTTGGTAGATGGCAGACATGGTCTTCATGTTGCTCTTCCTCCATTGACGTCCCAGGTATTTGGTTTGCACTTTGAGCAGTTTGAGGACATAGAGCTGCATCATGGCCTGCTTGACCTTCAGCGCCCTCTTCAGGATTGGAGCTGACTTGAACACCACCAGCATCTGGGAAGAGAAAAGATAGGTGCTGAGAGTCAATACATACTACTAATACCTTATGGATCCCATTTGTATATACATAATTAAATGTTATTTTATAAGAGGTTCTCTCACCATGGTTCTCGAGTGTTTCCACTTGGTCAGTTTGTTCAGGATCCTCAGCAGGTTGATACAGGAAAACAGATTCCTCCAACAAAACTGGTTGTTGTCTCCTGCTTCCTGTAGAAAGCAGCCAAAATATCCACAAAAAACACTAGATATCATCTCTACCTTTGACTTCAGTGGTCAAAGCAATACTTTAGCTCAGCGTTTCCCAAACTATGGGGACCCGTTGGTGGTGGATCGCCAACTGGCAGAGTAAAACATATAACAAATAGAGGTCTGCACGGGCCTGGAAATGCTGTGTGTCTTTCAGCACCAGAGTGACAGAGCAGAGAGGAGAAAGAGAGTGGCACTTCGCAGCGCTCAGCAGAGGGAGGGGGGGTGTGTGTGTACCCGCCCAGCCTGTGTATGACACAGAGCTTCAGGAGAAAGCGAGGAGCACAAAACATTGTGCTTTTTTCCACGCATGAAAAAAAAAAACAAGCCAGCCCGACCCGACCTGACCCAAGCCCGAATTAGTTATTTAAAAACCAAGCCCGACCCGTCCAATACCCGACATACAGTCTCGGGTCCTGTCGGGTTCGGGTCAGGTTGCAGACCTCTAATAACAAGTCTATGACATGTGAATTTATTTGGCCTAATCTCAATGGGAGACTTGTGCCCTGTCGTTTTCTACTGTGCTGCAGTCTGTTCAGCTCTGCTATGTTTTTGCGCGAGCCTAATTCCCACCCCTCTCGCAGGCCGAGTGCCGAATACATCCTCGCACCCTGGCTGGGGTGAGTGATGCGCTTTTATTTCTGTCACTGTCAGTCAGAATACGGTTTCACTTATCGCCGTCAGGTGCCACTATGTCGAAGCGTAAATACAAAGAATATATTTTGGTTGGTTTCACCAAAGCGTTGCGAAATGACGAGGAGTGCCAACAATGTGTTTTGTGTGGAGAAGTGCCGAGTAAGGAGAGTTTTAAAATGAA
>NW_027280397.1:0-110665 GCF_046629955.1 Centroberyx affinis
TTACCATAGTGACCTGAGTCCTAGGTCAGGACATGGAAACAGAGAGACACTAAGAGGAACTGTCTGGGGCGAGAGAGCATAATGTAAAACAGAGAGAGAGAGAGAGCAAATGTACAAATGCCTCCATGAACACACAGGCAGGCAGACAGGCAGACAGACAGACAGACAGACAGACAGGCAGGCAGAGACAGACAGACAGACAGACAGTCTGCCTGTCTGTCTGTCAGATCATATTAACTATTCATATTTTCAGTATGTTGTCTTATGTTGAATAAAACATACTATTCTCAGTCTATTGGCTCATTCTGATTTTATTTAAACAAAAAGAAGAACAAACAAACAAACAAACAAACAAAAACTGTGACCATTAACTTTTATTTTCCTTATTGTGGAAACTGAGTCTGGTTTAGTTGATCTGTCCTCCTCCTCCTCCTCCTTCACAGCTCCTCCTCTTCCTCCTCCTCCTCCTCCTTCACAGCTCCTCCTCTTCCTCCTCCTTCACCAGCTCCTCCTCTTCCTCCTCCCCCTCCTTCACCTCCTCCTTCACCTTCTCCTCCATCTCTGCATCTTCCAGTGATTTCAACCTGAGGCAACAGAAACAGATAAAACAGATAAAACAGATAAAACAGATATAGATATAACGGATATAAACAGTGAATATTGAAACCAGTTCAGATCAGATCCTGGCTGTTTAAAACACTTGAACCAGACCAGCTGTCTAAATCTGGAGACTCCTGTAGAAACAAAAGTTCTCTACTGTATTTAGCTTCTGCATTACCAAACCTCCACAGATGGAGGAGTGACTGTCAAAGCTCACAGGTGGATGAACTGGTCTGTACTGAACTGACAGGTGGATGAACTGGTCTGTACTGTGGGAACTGACAGGTGGATGAACTGGTCTGTACTGAACTGACAGGTGGATGAACTGGAGAAAGTGGATGATGAAAGGATGAAGGAGAAACTGATCAGCAGATTGATCATATTGCTGCTGCCATAGAAACCCAAACCTGTCACCGTTCTGTGTGTGTGTGTGTGTGTGTGTGTGTGTGAGAGAGAGAGAGTGTGTGTGTGTGTGTGTGTGTGAGAGAGAGTGTGTGTGTGTGTGTGTGTGTGTGTGTGTGTGTGTGTGAGAGAGAGAGTGTGTGTGTGTCTGCTCCTTGGTGGTCTGAGGAGGTCAGAGGTCAGACTGACCTGAGCTGCTGGTTGTCACAGAAGGAGCTGAAAGAACAAACCTCCGACTGGAAAAAGCTCTGAGAGAGAGAGAGAGAGAGAGAGAGAGAGAGAGAGAGAGAGAGAGAGAGAGAGAGAGAGAGAGACAAAGAAATGTTTGCAACAGAAGTAGTGATAGCAGTAGAAGTAATATTATTAGTAGTATTAGTAGTTAGTAGTTCGTAGCAGCAGTAGTAGCAGTAGCAGTAGTAGTAGCAGTAGTAGTTAGTAGTAGTAGCAGTTGTAGGAGCCTAGTAGTAGTAGCAGTAGTTGTAGTAGTAGTAGTAGCAGTTGTAGTAGCAGTAGTAGCTGTGATGTTTTATACTAACCCAAACCCTTGAATAGAGGAGAGAGGAGACTGTGGTCTGTGCATCCTGCTGTCAAACAGTCTAACTAGCAGCATGTGCCAACTGTATCAATTAAACATGTTCTGAAAAACAACTTTGTATCCTTGGTCTACTTTCACTGTTGTCCTTTTTGTTTCGTGTCCAACAAATGTCCTTTATCATTCCTCTTTTTCTTTTTTTTCTTTAATAGACCAATACGTTTTAACAGCAACACCAATAATCATGTTCCAGACTGAAAACATCTCTAGTCTACAGGGTAACGGGTGGACTACCACACCCTGGTGGAATGGGAAGGGGATTATTCTGCCCTGTGTTGCTCCACATTCCAACTAACTAGTAACTTAACGGACGGCAGGTTTCACAACACGTCCTGAACGTGTCAGCTCAGCTCCGGGTGGTGGTGTCACGTCAGCAGTCTCAGTGTCAGCACTGGCAGGGCTAGGGAGCTCCTGAGCGATAACACTGCAGTCTGGCGGTGTGGAGATTTTCCTTGTTTGAGTCTCATGATGTTCCTGGTTGTCAATCTGCAAATGCCTGCGGGTTCGTCTGGTGGCGTCTCCTTGTGGTGTTTTCACAACAAATGAACGTGGTGTGGAACTCGTAGCCTGGATGACCCCAGTCCCGCTCCATTCCTTCTCAGTGTCAGTTTTGAGTCGTACTCTGTCACCTAGACCCAAGGCAGGAAGCGGCTTTGCTGGATATCTCCTGTTATAGGTGCTTTCGTAGGCCTGCTTAGCATTGGCATCATTCTGCCTTACTGTAGACAGATCGGGCCAGGCTGGCCTCAGTTGGTGGTTAAGCTTAGAGACTGTGGTGGTCCGTAGTGTAGTCTCCTTCCCATAAGGAGTCTGGCTGGACTCTCCTTGGTCGGTTCAGTGGCAGTGTCCCTGTAACTCAGGAGGGCAAGCTGAGGGTCTAGTTGCCTCAGGATGCTTTTAGCTGTCCTGACGGCTCGCTCAGCCATCCCGTTAGCTTGGGGGTAGTACGGACTTGACGTTGCATGCCGGATGTCATACTTAGATGTGAAGTCCTGGAACTGCTGTGAGGTGAATTGCGGGCCGTTATCTGTTATTAGCTCTTCAGGTATCCCAAACCGTGCAAATATGCTCAGCAGGTTGCTTATCACAACTTCACTCATGGTCCTGGTGAGGCTTAGTATTTCCAGCCACCTTGAGTAGTAGTCTGTAACTACTAGGAAGTTCTTTCCTTTGAACTCACACAAGTCTGCGGCAAGTTTTTGCCAAGGGAGCTCCGGCAATGGCGTAGTGAGAGATGAGTGGTTCCCGGTGCTCGCTAGGTTCGTGCTCGTTGCAGTGGGGGCATGACAACACCTTGTCCTTTACTGCGTGGCTGATCTTTGGCCACCAGATGGCATCTTTGTATCTCTCTCTACATTTGTTTAGGCCCTGATATCCATGGTGGATCCTTTCCAGCATCTCAGACCTCATGGTTTGTGGAATCACAATTTGTTTACTCTTTTCAACAGTCCGTTTTGTTCACTTAGACTACTTCTCTCCATGAAATAGTCCAAGGCTGGCCTGGCGACGTTTCTCACATATTGTGGCCAACCAGACCTAATGTAGTGTCTGACAACCTGCAGGGAGTCATCTTTTCCTGTTTCTGCCTTTATCCGCTCCAGCACTGTTTTATGCCTCTCATACTCTTCAATGGCGTCCACATATGCTTGGACGTCCTCATGTAGTCCGGTGTCGTCCACCTTGGACTCAGGATGCCTAGACAGCACGTCAGGCACAACCAGGTTCTTACCCGGGACGTACTCAGCGATGGGATTGAACTTCATGAGACGGATGAGAAGTCGCTGGTATCTCAGAGGGGGTTTGTCTAGGTCTCTGTGGTTGATGAGCGTCACCAGTGGTTTATGGTGTGCCTCCATGATCCTGCAGCAGTACTCCACCTAGTCCATAACTGGATGCATCAGCACCTACTACAGTGGGCAGCTTTGGGTCAAAATACTGGAGCACAGGTGCAGAGGATATCAATATTTTTACCTTCTCGAAGGCTTCTTCCTGCTGCGGGCCCCACATCCATGCCACACTAGTTTTTCGCAGCTCATTAAGAGGGTGAAGGGTGTGAGACAAGTGAGGTATGTATCTACCAACATAGTTCACCATACCAAGCACTCTTTTCAACTCAGACACATTTTTGGGTGTTTCCAGGGCGGTGATGGCGGACACCCTCTGTGGGCATGGAGCAGTCCCATCCTGGCTGACAACATGGCCCAAAAAGTGAAGAGAGCTCTGTCTGATCTTACACTTCTGGCAGTTAAGCTTCAGGCCAGATTCGTGAATAGTCTTCATTACCTTTTCCAGATGGTGGTCATGTTCTTCCATCGTGGCTCCAAACACCAAAGTATCGTCCATGTAGACGACAGTGCCCTCTTGGTCCTGCAACAGTTCCTGCATCTTTCTTTGGAGTATCTCTGGTGCAGGCGTGATTCCAAATGGGAGCCGTTTAAAGCAGTAGCGTCCTTTTGGAGTTATGAATGTGGTCAGCTTTGAGCTTTCCTCATCCAGAGTTATCTGCCAAAACCTGCTCGCTGCATCCAGAGTTGAGTACACTGAGCTTCCAGCTAGTTTATGCAAAATGCTGTCGATGGTGGGCAGGATGAACTTCTCTCTTCTTACATTTTTGTTCAGTTTGGTAAGACCTACACAAATCCTTTTCCTGTCGGTTTGATTACTGGCACCATAGGCACTACCCATTCTGTGGGCTCAGTCACATGCTCCATTATGCCGTTCTCCTCCATTCGCTTCAATTCCTCTTCAACTTTTGGTAAAAGTGGAATAGGTATGCGGTGAGGTGCTGCAACACTATAAGGCTTAGCGTTTTCTTTGAGGACTATTTTCGCGGGATCACCTTTAAGGAGTCCTAACTCCCCGTACACACTCACTTCTTCAATGTGTTGAATCAAACCCAGGTGAACTCCAACTGATCTGCCTAGCAAATTGTCACATGTAGACTTTGCAACTATTACCCTGAAGTATCAGTCTTTAGTTTTTATTCCTTTTGAGACTTGAACCTTGGCCAGGAATTGTCCCTTATGGCCCACGTTTCCTCCTGGACGATCGAGTTTAGCCGTTACTGGTCTGAGTTTTGGCTTCACAGGGAGGTGGCTATATGTGGCCTCGTTTATTATTGTGTCTGCACCAGAATCGATCTTAAAGTTAACTGCAGTCCTGCACATCACTAGTGTTGTGCGCCATGGTGGCTCTGTATCAGTGATGACTTCATCTACTGCCGCCCCATTCTCAGTTTCATTTATTGAGCCCAGGAATAAACTGTCCACTTCCTCAGTCACTTCTTGAATTAATCTGGTTCTGCATTTGATAGCAAAATGTGGAATTTATTACATTCTTTATCCTTTGCTGGGCACTTCTCTCTCTTATGCATGCGCCCACATCTGCCACAATTCCTCCTCTCATTTTCCTTATGTCCTCCTATGGCCCCAGTGTTTTAATTTTTCCACTTACTTTTGTAAGGCTTTGTTTTTACCTCATCAACGTGTCCTGTCGCACCTGTCTCACTGTTTTGAAGCTTCACTAACTCAGAGTGCCTGGCCATGTTGGCTGCCTTTTTTAGAGTTAGGTCACTGGTCATCTGTAGTTTCAGTGAAAGATCTTTGTCTTTGATTCCAATGACAAGCCTGTCGCGTATTCCCTCCTCCTTGAAAAAGTCACAGTGAGCAGCAAGTTCGTACAGGTGCCTTATGTATTGTTCAGCAGTCTCACCCCGTCCCTTGGGTCCATGAGTGGAATCGTGCCCGCTCAAAAATGACGTTCCGTTTCGGCACAAAGTGCCCGTCAAACAGTCCCAACATATAGTCATAATCGTTAGCCTCCTCTTCGTCCACTAAGGCGAATGATTTATACACTTGTTCTGCCTCTGGGCCCATAGAGTATATCAGCTCCTTGTTGAGCTTCGTTGCAACCCGGTACCTTGAAAAACGTTGTTTCCAATCCGGCCAATCCTCCGGCTTGGCAAAGATAAACTGCTCCGGCACCGAAAACTTTGCCATTCTGGGCGATAGTCCCCGACAAACTCTTGCCCGAATAAACGTACCGCGTCGGCTTCACTTCTGACACCATGTGATGTGTTTATATATATTGTGTGTAGTAGTAGTAGTAGTAGTAGTAGTAGCAGTTGTAGTAGCAGTAGTAGCTGTGATGTTTTATACTAACCCAAACCCTTGAATAGAGGAAAGAGGAGACTGTGGTCTGTGCATCTTGCTGTCAAACAGTCTAACTAGCAGCATGTGCCAACTGTCCCAAAGAAACAGGCTTACACCACAGTAGCAGTAGCATTAGTAGTAGCAGTAGCAGTAGTAGCAGTAGTTAGTAGCAGTAGTAGTAGTAGTTAGTAGTTAGTAGTAGTAGTAGTAGTAGCAGTTAGTAGTTAGTAGCATTAGTAGTAGTAGCAGAAGTAGTTAGTAGTTAGTAGCAGTAGTAGTAGTAGCAGTAGTAATTAGTAGCAGTAGTAGTAGCAGTAGCATTAGTAGTTAGTAGTAGTAGTAGCAGTAGTAGTAGTTAGTAGCAGTAGTTAGTAGCAGTAGTAGTAGCAGTAGTAGTAGCAGTAGTAGTTAGTAGTTAGTAGCAGTAGTAGTAGTAGCAGTTAGTAGCAGTAGTAGTAGTAGTAGCAGTAGTAGTTAGTAGAAGTAGTAGTAGTAGTAGTAGAAGTAGTAGCAGTAGTAGTTAGTAGCAGTAGTAGTAGTAGTAGCAGTAGGAGTTAGTAGCAGTAGTAGTAGTAGCAGCAGTAGTTAGTAGCAGTAGCAGTAAAGTTAGTAGTTAGTAGTAATAGTAGTCGTAGCGGTAGTAGTAGCTAGTAGTCAGTAGCAGTAGCAGTAGTTAGTAGCAGTACCAGTACTTGTGTCTCTATAGTATTCAGGCTGGTTGAGTTTTGCTCCAGTTGGTTCAGCTGATTGAAGACTCTGCTCTCAAACCTCTGCAACAGGAGCGACCTACACACACACACACACACGCACACGCACACACACACAATAGCTGTTTAGAGGGGCGGGACCTGTGACGATGTTAGCCAATAGCTGTGGACAGAGGGGCGGTACCTGTGATGATTGACAGCTCTGAGGAGGGAGGAGACGTGTTGTTGACATTCGTTGAGAGACTGAAGAACCTCAGCTTCAACCTTCTGCCAAGAGTCCTGAAAATGATTTTATATCTTTACATATTTACTTAACTCAACATAAAAATGATGGTTCCAGTCAAAATAGTCCCATAATTCCACTGTAACAGAGTGGAGCTCCAGACTGCAGCCTGGTCACTTTGTTTCATAGAAAATCTAAATGAAGCCAAAGAAACAAAACTGAAATCTTCCCTCAAACAAATAATATAATCATCATAATATAATAATAATAAAAACGAATATAATAACTAATATAAAATGTTCATCTAACGAGGCAGTCACTGTAGAGCTAACATGTTAATTACAACACCAGAACACAAAGAAAATATTGAGAGGTGTGTGTGTGTGTGTGTGTGTGTGTGTGTGTGTGTGTACTAACAGTAAAGTGTTCTTGTAGTTGTGTTTTGAAGATTTTGAAGGCAGCCTTGATGCCTGAACTCAGCTCTGCCTCTGACTCCGCCCCCTCAGCCAGCGGCTCTGACTCCGCCCCCTCAGCCAGCGGCTCTGAGGACAGGAGGGAGTTTGTTCAATAGAATGTTCAGCCTGTGCAGTAAAGACTTGAAAAGTTGAAAGCCTCACCAGGACTCACTAATTAAACAAAAGAAAATCATATAAACTTCAGATTTGTTGCTGACCGTATTGTAAAGAACTGTCAGGTTTCAGTTTGAAGTCTCTGTTGTTCACCACTCTCCCTGCCAAAGCATGGATCCACCTAAAGAAATACGTGGAGCCCTTTGCAAGTTTTGTGAATGAGGCAGATGGTAAAGACCGCCCGCTGTGTTGACCGTTCTGATCTGATGTCAGCCAAAGTCCCAGTGGAGACGTTTCCTGTATAAAGTCCTTCTTCCCTACTTGTTGTCCTGTCAACATTCTTCAGACAAATATTGTTTCCAACATTTTATATGTTATCAATAGTTGACTGACATCTGGATTTTTGCGCTCTAGCTTTGAACACGTTCTTCAACCTGTCCTTAAAAAACTTCCTTAGATCCACCGGATTCCAGTGACTGCAGGCCTCGTCCCAAACTTCCACTTCTTTCAAAAGGTGTTTGAGATTTTTTACAAATGCACATTCCACTAAAAGCTTCTATTTTGTTGCATCAATTCGATTTAACTCTTTCATACTTCCTACTCGGGCTGCTGAATGCTAGTGGACAACTTTCATACTCTTAATTATGATACTTTTAATGTAAAATTAATGGGAGTCCGTATATCAAAACATTCAAAGGATGTTAAATTATATTTGAGATATAGACCTAGAACCTTGCTCCTATGCTTCCAATCCAACCAAATGTATTTCCTGTCTTTCTTTCTTTCTTACTTTCCAGCTCAGTGTCTCCTCTGCTCAGTTTCAGTGCTTGGCCTCCTCTTCATCCTCTACATGCTTCTCCTCTCCTCTGCTACGCTGATGACACCCAACTCTGCATCTCCACTAAATCCATCGCTGCCACCCACTACACCCTCTCCAACTGTCCCATGGAAATATAATCCTGGAAACAAGCTTTGTCAAACTGAACTGTGATGAATCAGAAATCACTCAATATGTTAAGAATATGTGAAAAATTAGCTATCCAGAACATTTCTCAGGAGGCTATAAATATGCAAATCCGTTTTTTAAACATATGCCTTCCTACTCAAGTGACAATTAAAAAAAAATGTAAATCAGAATATATGAATTTAAAGTTTGAGAAAAAGTATGAACCAAGTCCAGCTTCTGGAGGGACTTGTACATGTCCCTCCAGAAGCTGGACTTCGTCCAGTCTTGACCTTTTGATTGCATCTCTTGGTCTAGTCGGGATTGATTTTGGACTCTCGTCTAGTCAGGACTAGCTGATTTTGGACTCTTGGTCTAGTCTCAATTGGTTGATTTTGGACTCTTGGTCTAGTCCGGATTGGTTGATTTTGGATCCTTGGTCCAGGATGGATTGATTTTCCACTCTTACCTTTCTGTGCTGAGTTAGGCCCCTCCCTCTCTGGCTTAGACTCCGCCTTCCTCTTCTGGGCTGATGCCCCATCAGCAGGTTCTGAAATATACAGACCGTATGAGAGTATAAGATATGGCTGCACCAATTCAAAAGCCCAAATCCAATTCAAATTTATATATATATATATATATAAATAATCAATCCAGCCTTTGCAACCGGATACAGTCCTAAATCACCAATAGAAATGAGAAATCTGAGGCTGGGTAGTGTGTTTGTTTGTGAGAGTGAGAGAGAAACAAAGAGGGAAATACTTTGGATTTATTATGCTAATTATACCCAATTACACATTTCTCTGTAACCTGGAATCTTGGGTCCGATTAGCCCTTTGATTTACTGTTTGGGAGGCATTCATCTCTGAATGTCCCAGAAATTGACAAGACAAGACAGAAATTCTATTTCTTGGGCCTAAGTTATACAGTCAGGCGTTCCCAGACCCAGTCCCAGGGTCTGGGAACGCCTGGTGGAAGACCATGTCCAGAAAGAGATCCTGTTTGGTGACATTAGTGAGGATCTCTGCTGTTTGCAGATGATGTCGTCCTTCTGGCTTCACCACACTGTGATCTCTGATGGGAACTGGAGCAGTTTGTAGCTGAGTGTGATGCAGTTGGGATGAGGATCAGCATCTCAGAGTCTGAGGCCATGGTCCTCTGGAAAAACGAGACCTGTTCCATCCAGCTGCCCAAAGTTCAGCTACCTCAGGATCTTATTCTTTGCCTCGGTGTACCACGGAGCGGCACAGGAGGTCCTTCTTGCCCACCGCCATGAGACTTTATAACTCCTCTCTGGACTAACCCCCCCCCCCACACACACACACACACACACACAGACAAACACTGCATGCCCGGGCTTTCTGCTCTTCTTGCTCTTTTTGCTCCATTGCACACCTGGCTCTTGAGTAGCATTTGTATATTGTGTATATATACTGTGCATATTTTATATTTTATATTTTAATTTTAATTATTTTAATTATTATTTGTACTGTTGTGTGATTTTGTGTATTGCTGTTGCTGCTGTGGCAAAGAAATTTCCCCCCAGGGATTAATAAAGTACCTACCTACCTATTCACCAGTGAAGGTGAGAAGGATCATGAGATTGACTGCAGGTTAGGTGCAGCTGCTGCAGTAATGCAGACTAACTCTAACCTGGATAAGTGGCTAGAAAATGGATGGATGGACTTTTCTCTGGACTTATATTCACCTTCAAATGCAGCAACACTGGTTTTAACAAACATGAGGAAAACATCATATCACATCAATTCTAAAATCTCTACACTGGCTTCCAAATAGCCCTAGGTTCAACTTTAAATTTCTTTCTGTGGTTTTCAGAAAGAAAGTCTGGCACCATCATATCATATCATCTGATATTCTGGTTCCATACAAGTAGATAGATGCATCAGAACTGAACTGTTTGTAAAACACAGAAGTTCCAGTTCTTGGGCTGAAGAGCTTGGAGTGGAGAGCTTTGTGGTGATGAGGAGGACTTGAAGGTGACTGACGGGGTGACTGAGTTTTGTACATATTGGAGTTTGCTGAGGAGATTAGTGTGGGAACCGAAGAGAATGCTACTGCAACAGTGGAGTCTGGAGGTGAAGGTGTAGATGAGGATTTCAGCACCAGTGGAGGAGGAGGAGAGCAGCATGATGGAGGTGGAAGGTGAAGTGAAAGGTGAAGGTTTTTGTGATGTGGTCGATTTGAGCTTGTATGGTAACACTGACCTCTGTCTGTAAGTCATGCATCAAAACATCTTCCTAAACTATTGACAGGCTTTTCAGATATTGTTGGAATTGCCTGTTTGTCGAGAATATAATGTTTACTACAGAGATGCTTCTTTATTTTCATGGCTTCATTTACATCAGCTCATTTTAGGGTTTCATCAACTTGACAAGCAGCCGTTTTGTGCTGCCGTGCTATGAAACAGCCAATCAATATCCAGAGTGATAGAACAAACATTTTATAAAACCGAGAGAGACAGAAGAGAAGAGAACTAAGAACAAATGAAAGAACAAACAATGAAAGAAAAAAGAAAAGATTAAGAAAGAGTTTGTTGACCTGTGATTGGAGCAGCTCTCTTCCTGTCAGCAGTGAAGATTTCCTACAAAACAGAGAGCAAAGTCCTGGTTTCATTTAAGAAAAGTGAACTGAAATGATAATAATCATCTTTAGTTTTGTTACAGAGATACCCTGGCACATTAAATATTAGTTTGTTAATTATCTTAAAGGGAAATCTTTGAATTGTGATAGAGAAATGTTTCTGTAAACAGGGAACTTTAATGAGGCAACTGACCAGTTAGTTTATAGTTTCAGTTAAACTACTGACAGAAACCAAACCACTGCAGATCAGTAGGTTAGTAGGCAGTGGAAGGTGATAAACTGATTGAGTCGTAAACCGCTGTGGATACGTTCGTCTAGAAATACGTGAAGTAGATTTTCAAACATGACTTCAGTTTTCTAGAGGAAGTGATGCACCTGTCCTAAAGAGAAGCTGCTCAGTCCACTTTCCTCCTCCTGCTCCATGTCCTCCACAAGAACACCTGGGGGGGGGGGCAGACGGACAGACAGACAGACTTCAGTCAATCACTGGAGCAGTCAGTCAGCTCTGGTCAGATCGATCAGCCTCATCCTCATTTGAATCAAAAATCATCCTGACAAAGTTCAATACATTACCAAACCACATGTCTGACCTGAGTCCATGTCTGTCTGTCTGGGGGTGGAGTGTCTGATCTGATCAAACAGAAACTCTGCTCTGCTTCTCCCTGGAGTCTAGAGAGAGAGAGAGAGAGAGAGAGAGAGAGAGAGAGAGAGAGAGAGAGAGAGAGAGAGAGAGACAATTGAATTGAGAGAGAGAGAAACAGAGAGAGTGAGAGTCAGAGGTTAACAAATACATAAATAAATAAAAAAATAATTCAACAAATGACTGATCATTCTCCAGTTACAGAGCAGTTCCCTTGGTAACAAAGTCATGGACTTTTTTAGACACTGGTTACCTTGGTTACACAGTAGTTACCTTAGTTAGAGAGTAGTTGCCATGGTTACAGAGTAGTTACCTTGGTTACACAGTAGTTACTTTAGTTACAGAGTAGTTACCTTGGTTACACAGTAGTTACCTTGGTTACACAGTAGTTACTTTAGTTAGAGAGTAGTTACCTTGGTTACACAGTAGTTACTTTAGTTACAGAGTAGTTACCTTGGTTACACAGTAGTTACCTTGGTTACACAGTAGTTACTTTAGTTACAGAGTAGTTACCTTGGTTACACAGTAGTTACTTTAGTTACAGAGTAGTTACCTTAGTTACACAGTAGTTACTTTAGTTAGAGAGTAGTTACCTTAGTTACACAGTAGGTACTTTAGTTACAGAGTAGTTACCTTGGTTACACAGTAGTTACTTTAGTTACAGAGTAGTTACCTTGGTTACACAGTAGTTACCTTGGTTACACAGTAGTTACCTTGGTTACACAGTAGTTACCTTAGTTACAGAGTAGTCTTCTCCACTGCTGGGGGATGATAGAGGCAAAACTGGACAGACAGACAGACAGAGGTCAAAGGTCAAGATAAGGCTGAATTCAAATATTAGTCTTTTTTTCTTCTCCACTCTTGTCTTGTTTGGTTAAAGACTGAAAACGTGTCAAAGAAACTAACTAGGACTACGAAAAGCCAGTGACAAACTGTGAGCATATATATATATATATATATACATACATACATATATATATATATATAACCGTGTGTGTGTGTGTGTGTGTGTGTGTATACATAGTAGATATATATATATCTCTCCTGTATATATAGAGGAGGGATCTGGGTATCTGTATCCAACAGTAGTTCTCCAGACCTTAGTTTGTTTTACAGGGAGGTCTGGATACACCATGGCAAAAACATTCAAAATGGAGCTAACACAACCAAAACAGGTAAAAACGAAAACATGTGACTGGTAACGCTCTTTGGAAACATGGACAACAAAAAAAAAACATTCCCAGGCTCTCGCTGATGAAGTTTGAAGCCACAACATGCAGGTCAGAAGTGTTTCAAAGGCTTTTTATCTCCGAGTGCCTCGGACCTGTCTTTTTACTGGAGAGGCAGCAGGTAACTTCAAACATTTCAAAGTGTTGCAGTTCCTTTTCTTGCAGAAATAACATGAAGTCTGAACTCACTCTTCAGCCGACTCTTGACTGGTTTCTTCCTGCTGTAAGACCGCCCACCTGCTGCAGAGGGCGAGACCTGGACCGGACCACCTGCTGCAGAGGCCTGGACCTGGACTGGACCACCTGCTGCAGAAGGCGAGACCTGGACCGGACCACCTGCTGCAGAGGCCTGGACCTGGACTGGACCACCTGCTACAGAGGGTGAGACCTGGACCGGACCACCTGCTGCAGAGGGCGAGACCTGGACTGGACCACCTCCATCCTGAGCATGGGGGGAAACCTTTGGTTTCTGTTGCACAATGAAAAAAACAAAGCAGTCAGAGAATGTTCACTGTTCATGTCTAAACTTCTCTAAACTCGATGGAAAAACTGTTTCTTTCTTTCTTCGTCTCTAATGACCCATTTTCAACAAATGAATGTCATGAATTTGCAGCATTCTTCAATGACAAACATTAGGCTGAATATCTTAAAAACCAATCCTGATACTAATCTGCGTCGAAGACCTGTCTCTGTACTGGGCTCTAAGGAGCTTGCTGAGTCAGCTAAAATCCTCTACCAGCTCCCATGATCCTCTGCCTACATCCTTTTTTAATTTTTTTAAAGACTCCTATAATTAGATCTCTCTCTCTAATGATGCCAAACAGATTTCTGTCCTGGTTTTGTTCGATCTGAGCGACCTCATCACATTTTAACAGACAGGTGAGAGCCGGTTACAATTACAATTACAACAATTTCACATTTGGCAGACGCTTTTATCCAAAGCGACTTACACATGAGATTTGCATACAACACAAGCAACTTTCTAGATAGGAGAGAACAACGAGAGTAAGTGCTATAGAGCTAAGTTCTGGTCCAACAGGACAAAGGTGCTACGAGGGAGTGCAACAAGGCAGTGCTATGAGGTAATGCATAGAGTGCATCAAATTTTTTTTTATTTTTTTTTTTATTTTTATGAAAGGAGGTATTCGCTAAAGAGCTGGGTCTTTAGCCTTTTCTTAAGGATAGAGAGGGATTCTGCGGATCGAATGGAGTTTGGCAACTCGTTCCACCACCGGGGAACCACAGAAGAAGAGTCTGGCTAGAGACTTAGGGCCTTGCTGAGGTGGCAGCACCAGGCGCCGCTCCATGGCAGAGCGTAGTGAGCGGGAGGGAGCGTAGACCTGAATGAGGGAGTTCAGGTAGGTCGGAGCCGTTTTGGTTATTGTTTTGTAGGCGAGCATCAAAGACTTGAACTTGATGCGGGCGACTGGGAGCCAGTGGAGGGAGATGAATAGCGGAGTGACATGTGCTCTTTTGGGCTGGTTGAAGACCAGACGCGCCGCCGCGTTCTGGATCATCTGCAGAGGTTTGAAAGTGCAGGCCGGGAGGCCTGCCAGTAAGGAGTTGCAGTAGTCAAGGCTGATATTACAAGAGCCTGTACCAGGAGTTGTGCTGCATGCTCAGACAGGTAGGGTCTGATCTTCCTGATATTGTATAGAGCAAATCCACATGACCGAGCAACAGAAGCCACATGCTCCTTGAAGGTTAGCTGGTCATCAATCATGACACCCAAGTTTCTGGCAGACTTTGTGGGTATGAGCTCAGTTGATTCGAGCTGGATACTGATTTGTTGTTGTATAGAGGGACTGGCTGGGATGACAAGGAGCTCAGTCTTTGACAAGTTAAGCTGAAGGTGGCGTTCCTTCATCCAAGCCGAGATGTCGGCGAGGCAGGCCGATGTCCGCGCCGAGACTGTGGGGTCGTCTGGCGGGAACGACAGGAGGAGCTGGGTATCGTCAGCATATGAATGATAAGAGAAGCCATGTGAGCGGATCACTGCACCCAATGAGGTGGTGTATAATGAAAAGAGAAGGGGTCCAAGCACTGACCCTTGAGGTACCCCTGTGGACAAGTAGTGGGATTTAGACACTTCCCCTCTCCAAGACACTCTGAAGGATCTCCCTGAGAGGTAGGACTCAAACCAGTAGAGGGTAGATCCTGAGAAGCCGAGCTCAGCGAGTGTGGAGAGGAGGATTTGGTGGTTCACCGTGTCAAAGGCGGCCGATAGGTCGAGCAACATTAGAACAGAGGACTGACCGGCAGCTCTAGCTGATCGCAGTGTTTCTACTACAGACAAGAGCGCAGTCTCTGTAGAGTGTCCACGTTTGAAGCCAGACTGGTTGGGATCATACAGGCGGTTCTCAGAGAGGAATTCAGAGACTTGATTAAAGACCGCCGGCTCAAGTGTTTTGGAAAGAAAGGTGAGTAGTGAAACCGGCCTGTAATTATCAACCTGAGATGGGTTGAGTGTAGGTTTCTTTAGTAGCGGGGTAACCCGGGCTTGCTTAAAAGCAGTGGGGAACACACCCGCTGTAAGTGAGGAGCGGTTGGTCTTATTTGATATATTGTGGAGTCCCACAGGGATCAATCCTTGAGCCTCTTCTGTTTAATCTTGACATGCTTCCCTTGGTGATGTCATCTCTAAACACAAGATCTGTTACCACAGTTATGCTGATGACAAACAACTCTTTATTTCATTGTCCACTGATGATATGAGACCTGCAGAATCCCTGCTGGACTGGTGGATCAGATAAATCTCTGGATGTTGGGTTTGGGTGTTATGGCTCTGAGCATCAATGATCAGGTCAGAAATCAAATCAATCAAATTATTATCCATGGTGACCTGAGCTGTCATGACCACATCAGCAGCATCACTAAGTTGGCCTTCTATCATTTGAGGAATATTAGAGGTTTTCTATCAAAATATGATTCTGAAAAGTTTGTGCATTCGTTTGCCACTTTACTGGTTTACAAAGCTCTTAATGCCTGGCACCGCAGTATGTTAGTGTTACAATACCTATCACAGTGTAATAAAACAAACACACCTCTGTATCAGTGTAATAAAACAAACACACCTCTGTATCAGAGTAATAAAACAAACATACCTCTGTGTGGGAGAGGAAGAGGAGCAAAAATAAAGCATAATGAAAAAGTTCTTAGAAATTCTCTCTGAGAATCTCTGTCCTGCTGGGAGTCTCTGAGAGTCTCTGTCCTGCTGGGAGTCTCTGTCCTGCTGGGAGTCTCTGAGAGTCTCTGTCCTGCTGGGAGTCTCTGTCCTGCTGAGAGTCTCTGTCCTGCTGGGAGTCTCTGAGAGTCTCTGTCCTGCTGGGAGTCTCTGTCCTGCTAAGAGTCTCTGTCCTGCTGGGAGTCTCTGTCCTGCTGAGAGTCTCTGTCCTGCTGGGAGTCTCTGTCCTGCTGAGAGTCTCTGTCCTGCTGAGAGTCTCTGAGAGTCTCTGTCCTGCTGGGAGTCTCTGTCCTGCTGAGAGTCTCTGTCCTGCTGAGAAAGAACCTGTCGCTCCAATCTGAAGCAGCTTCTGCCATTGGTCTCCAATCACTGTTCCCTCTGTCCTTACAAGTCTTGCCCACTCCCGGAGCGACTCTATATATATCTGGAGCGAGTCTCACTGACAGACTGTGACAGACAGACAGGCAGACAGACAGGCAGACAGACAGACAGACAGACAGACAGACACACACACACCATGAATCCAGCTGTGCTGAAGACTTTCCCAGCAGCTTCCCTTAGCTGACTGTGGTGTTTGGAACTGAAGGACATTTCAACGGTCTGTCCCTTGGTGCTGTGGTGCATGATGGGATTGAAGAGGTGGATGCTCAGAATAGTCTCTTCCTCATTGCATTCTGGGAACACAAATAGAGGTACATAAGAAAACTAACCAGCAAATATGGAGAAGTAGCTTTTTAGCATCACAACCACGTCAAACAGCGAGACTCATGAGGGACAGAAACTGAGTCTGACAGAAACTGAGTCTGACAGAAACTGAGTCTGACTGACAGAAACTGAGTCTGACAGAAACTGAGTCTGACTGACAGAAACTGCGTCTGACTGAAACTGAGTCTGAGAGAAACTGAGTCTGACTGAAACTGAGTCTGACTGACAGAAACTGAGTCTGACTGAAACTGAGTCTGACAGAAACTGAGTCTGACTGACAGAAACTGAGTCTGACAGAAACTGAGTCTGACTGACAGAAACTGAGTCTGATAGAAACTGAGTCTGACTGACAGAAACCGAGTCTGACAGAAACTGAGTCTGACTGAAACTGAGTCTGACAGAAACTGAGTCTGACAGAAACTGAGTCTGACTGACAGAAACGGTCTGAACTCTTGAAGCGTTCTGAAGACTGGAGGGAATTTATCTCACACTTCAGGTTCTGTGGTGAAAGTGAAATAAAAAAATCTGTCCTTGTAATTCCAGTTAAAAAAAAAAAAGTTGATTCAAGTCAACTCTGTTTATTTGTCACACAGCAGACACGATGAAATGCTGGGTCCTCTCAGTATCAAGAGAATAGTAACATATATTCACCAAAGATAAATAAGAATTAAAAATAAGAATCAAATTAAAAATAGAAGAGTGTTGTAGCTTAAACATAAAGGTTTTGTGATTTCATTAATTAGATTAACACAAGCATTAAGTTACAAGCATTCTAATTAGAATTACAATGACAGACTGATTTATTTCAATATTTGACTACAAATTCTTTCCTTCAAAGATTAAAAACTGAGCTTCAAACTTTAAAAAATAGTTTCAAGGTTTCAGAATTTGGATTGTGTCAATTATTAGTTTCCAAAGGTGAACCAGTCTGACCAATCAGATTGCTTGCCTGAAGCTAACTGTCCTGGCCTGGCCAGACCGATTCAGACAGTAATGTCTAAAAAATATGAATCTCTAATTTAAGCTCACAGTCTGACCTTTGACCTCTGGGCCATTCTATCATTCAACATCTACAGTAATAAAAGGATGAAGTGTCATTACTGACCGTTCTGTTTCCAATGGAGGCTGTAATGATCTACTTCCTGTTTGAGCAGGTGGATGGACCCCCATAGAAATCCCTGCAACACACACACACACACACACACACACACAGATTGTTGAGACTGTTGAAATTTGAGAAACTCTGGTGGTCAACAGAATCAAACTAATTTATAAGTCCAGTCTGTCAAACACATCCACATTTAAATAAACAATATGATATGTATGTATATATATATATATATATACCAATATATATACCAACCAATCAATACCTTTCTATGGACCAGCAAGTTACAAACTCACCAACACTAGCTGCCTTGGTTAGCCAACTTGTCTAGTTGGATACATTTTGAACTTCTTTAATAAATTCAATTAAACATCACATTTCTGTGTGACTGAATTAAAATCTTTAAGAAAAAGTTGATTATTGCTCTTTCTACTCTACCCATTCATATAGTGCAGTACTCCACCTGTTGATTACTACATGGTACTGCAGAATTTTGTGGTATCTGCTTCAATACTGTAGTAGTACTACATTATACAGCAGTATTGTTTGGTATCTGCTTCAATACTGTAGTAGTACTACATTATACAGCAGTATTGTTTGGTATCTGGTTCAGTACTGTAGTAGTACTACATGGTACTGCAGTATTGTTTGGTATCTGGTTCAATACTGTAGTAGTACTATATGGTACTGTAGTATTAGGAGGTATCTGGTACTGTAGTACCTGTGGCTCGTCGATGAAGAAGCTGACACATCCAGAGCCGAGGTTGAAGTCAATCCAGAACTCGTCCAACTTTTCATCCGTCGGACGGAACAGCTGCATAAAAACAAACATTGAACATTTCCACAATTCTAGGTTCAGTTCTATGTTCAGTTCTGGGTTCAGTTCTATGTTCAGTTCTATGTTCAGTTCTAGGTTCAGTTTCAATTCAAGGTTCAGTTCTAGATTCAGTTCTACGTTCAGTTCTATGTTTAGTTATGGGTTAAGTTCCAAGTTCAGTTTCAGTTCTACGTTCAGTTCTGGCTTCAGTTCTAGGTTCAGTTCTGGCTTCAGTTCTAGGTTCAGTTCTGGCTTCAGTTCTAGGTTCAGTTCCAATTCAAGGTTCAGTTCTAAGTTCAGTTCTACGTTCAGGTCTAGGTGCAGTTTCATTTCTAGGTTCAGTTCTAGATTCAGTTCTACGTTCAGTTCTATGTTCAGTTATGGGTTAAGTTCCAAATTCAATTTCAATTCTATGTTCAGTTCTGGGTTGATTTTCAGTTTTGGGTTCAGTTCTAGTTTCAGTTCCAGTTCTAGGTTCAGTTTCAATTCTAGGTTCAGTTCTAGGTTCAGTTCTAGGTTCAGTTCTAGGTTTAGTTCCACTTGCAGGTTCAGTTGTAGGTTCGGTTATACATTCAGTTCTGGGTTCAGTTCTGGGTTCAGTTCTAGGTTCAGTTCTGGGTTCAGTTCTGGGTTTTGCAGACAGGGTCAAGAGTTTCAGTTACTATTGAACTAAAGGTTAAAATGGGCAGAATGTGATTTGAAGTGTTGAACGTGATCGTTGGTGACAAACCAGAAACAGAAAACACAGAAACTGCTATTATTTTCAAGTGCTGACCTCATCAGATTGACCAAATGTGCTATAAAAACATGTTTTATTCTAAAATTGTTTCTAATAAAAAGATGTTATCTCATGAACAGATGCTGCTAGAAGTCTTGTCTGTCATAGAAAACACTTAAGCATTTAAGTAGCACCTAGCTACTTTTCACTTGTAAATCTACAGTCAGTAATTAGATTTTGCTAGTTAATAAATCAAATGAAAGTGCAGAAGTCTGATTGTCATTTTAGGCCTCAAGGAAAACTTGAAAGTGTGCATAGACTTTTGATATTCACTGTATCCTTTTACAGCTAAGAACTACAGTTGTGGCCAAAAATATCGGCACCCTTGCAATTATTTCAAATAACTCTAATTTTCTTTTTGAAATAAGTTGAAAGACCAAATAATATGGTGTCCACATGTTTATTTCTTTGCTTTGTATTGGAGCAAAACAGAAAAACTGGAAAAAAAAAAAAAAAATCTTAGGTTTTTCCTCAGAAATCGTAAAATGGCCCGGACAGTATTACTGGCGCCTTTTAGAAAGTGTTAGAAATCAGCTGATTTCAGTCAGGTGATTCTCATTTACTGTGGAATTGAACTCACCTGTGGTGACTTGCAGGTGCCTACAATATAAAAACCATTAATTTAAGCACTTGAATATAGAAAAGAGCTCATACTGCTGTGTTGTGTCACTCTTTGGACAACAATGAGCATGGATAAACAAAAGAAGACCAGAGAATTGTCTGAGCAGGTCAGACACAAAATTATAACCAAGCACAAACAATCTCAAGGCTACAAGTCCATCTCCAGAGACTTGGGAGTTCCTGTATCCACAGTGTGCAATGTAATCAGAAAGTTTAAGGCCCATGGAACTGTAGCCAACCTCCCAGGACGTGGCCGCAAAAGAAAACTTGATCGAAGATCAGAGGAGGATTTCTAGAATGGTGGAGAAAGAACCTCGATCAACTGCCAGACACATTCAAGCTGACCTTCAGGCAGAGGGCACAGTGGTTTCAACACGCACCATCCGTTGCCAACTCAATGAAAGAGGGCTATATGGTAGGAGGCCCAGAAGGACCCCATTTCTGAAAGAGACACACAAGAAAGCCAGACTGGATTTTGCCAGAACACACCTGGACAAGCCAAAGTCCTTCTGGGACAATGTTCTGTGGACAGATGAGGCCAAAATAGAACTTTTTGGTAGAGCACGTCACCTCTATGTTTACAGAAAACCAGGTGAAGTGTTCAAAGAAAAGAACACCTTCTCAACAGTCAAACATGGAGGTGGTTCACTGATGTTTTGGGGTTGCTTTGCTGATTCTGGCACTGGGTGCCTTGAGTGTGTGCCTGGCATCATGAAATCGGGAGATTATCAGGGTATTTTGCGGCACAATGTTGAAAGAAGTGTCAGAAAGTTGAGTCTTCGTTGAAGGTCATGGGTCTTCCAGCATGACAATGACCCAAAACACACTTCAAAAAGCACCAAGGACTGGATCAAGAAAAAACATTGGACTGTCCTGGAGTGGCCAGCAATGAGTCCAGATCTAAATCCCACTGAAAACATGTGGAGAGATCTGAAAGTTGCTGTTGGGAGAAGGAACCCGCCCAGTGTGCGAGAACGGGAGCAGTTTGCACAAGAAGAGTGGGCCAAATTGCCAGTAGAGAATTGCCAGAAGCTAATACATGGTTATAGGAAGCACTTGAGCAAAGTTATTTTGAACAAAGGCTGTGCTATCAAATATTAAGTCTAGGGTGCCAGTAATTTTGTCAGTGCCATTTTTATTCATTTTTGGATTTACAAGGATGTTTTAAGTTCTAATTCAAAAACAAGAGATTTGTAATATTGAACATGAAATTAAAAGAATGCCTGAACCATTTTTTTTTTTATTATCAGTTTCAAGTTTTTTCAGATAAAATTGTGAGTTATTTGAAATAATTGCAATGGTGCCGATATTTTTGGCCACAACTGTAGGTGGAGATATTTACCTCAGTGGAGTCAAGAAAGGCTCTGAGACACGGAAAGGTGTAGACTCTGAAAGAGAGACAGGTAGAGAGAGAGACAAAAGAGAGACACAGACAGGTCTAAGGTTCGCTGAATGAACCACTGTAGACTAGCAGCTTAGTAGTTGACATAATTCTCATCTAGTTGTTCCCAGTATTGGGCTTTGTTACCTCCTCTGGTCTCCATGGTAACAGTTGACGAAGTTCAGGAAACGTCTACAGTCCTGGTGACGACAGACAGACAGACAGACAGACAGACAGGCAGACAGGCAGACAGGCAGACAGACAGAGACATCTGGTTCACAGTCCAACTCATTATATACCCAAACACTGACTCACTCTGTAGCCCGTTCCCATATCATTCTCATCAACCTTTCACCCAGTAGAATCATCTTTACTGACAGAAATAATCAGTTTAATTAGAGTTCTTGATCTGGTTTCACCCAGTAGAATCATTTTTACTCTGGAGGGGAATCTGTGAGAATCAGTATCTTGTGAAACAATAAACAATAAACATGTATGGATGTCTATTGTGTAAAATCATTAAAATTTAACCCCAATGCGTCACTTGTATGGAGAGAGTGTTGCAGAGAAAAGGATTTGGTTTGGTCTGGTTTTGGTCTGGTTTGGTCTGGTTTGGGTCTGGTTTGGGTCTGGTTTGGGTCTGGTTTTGGTCTGGAATGGTCTGATTTGGTTGGGTTTTGGTCTGGTTTGGTCTGGTTTTGGTCTGGTTTGGTCGGGTTTTGGTCTGGTTTGGTTGGGTTTTGGTCTGGATTGGTCTGGTTTGGTCGGGTTTTGGTCTGGTTTGGTCTGGTTTTGGTCTGGTTTGGTCAGGTTTTGGTCTGGTTTGGTTGGGTTTTGGTCTGGATTGGTCTGGTTTGGTCGGGTTTTGGTCTGGTTTGGTCTGGTTTTGGTCGGGTTTTGGTCTGGTTTGGTTGGGTTTTGGTCTGGTTTTGGTCGGGTTTGGTTGGGTTTTGGCCTGGTTAACTCATTAATCCAGCAGAAACACTCTATGGAAAGAGAGAAGGCAGAGCTGATGGATGGACAGACAGACGATTTGGTGGAAAGATATGAAATTACAGACAGACAGACAGACAGGCATACAGGTAGGCAGAGAGGTAGACAGGTTAGACAGACAGACAGACAGACAGACAGGTAGGCAGACAGGTAGACAGGTTAGACAGACAGGTAGACAGGTAGACAGACAGGTAGACAGGTAGACAGGTAGACAGACAGGTAGACACGCACCACCTCAAAGTCTGCATCTCGGATGCTGCAGAAGGCGTTGCTGATGTCACGGCTCAAAAACCACTGATTGGCTCTCTGCCCTCTGTCCTTTCTGGGTGTCAGACGGCACAAAGCCTCTGATAGGCTGACCTGCAGCTCATAGTCTGAAACAGACAGACAGGTAGACAGAAAGACAGACAGACTGCCAGACAGACAGACAGACTGCCAGACTGCCAGACAGACAGACAGACAGACAGACAGACTGCCAGACAGACAGACTGCCAGAAAGACAGACAGACTGCCAGACAGACAGACTGCCAGAAAGACAGACATACTGCCAGACAGACAGACAGACAGACAGACAGACAGACTGCCAGACAGACTGCCAGACAGACAGACTGCCAGACTGCCAGACAGACAGACAGCCTGCCAGAAAGACAGACAGACAGACAGACAGCCAGACAGACAGACAGACTGCCAGAAAGACAGAAAGACAGACAGACAGACAGACAGACTGCCAGACTGACAGACAGACAGACAGACTGTCAGAAAGACAGACAGACAGACAGACAGACTCACCTCCCACAGTCAGAACAGCTGCAGCCATGTGGCCGCTGTGTAACAAAACACAGACAGACATTTTGTTATGAAGAAGTCTGACTGAGTGAACCGTCTGTCAGTGTTTCATATCATATATATATATGCATATACATACATACATACACACAGATACATATATATATATTACAATTATTATATTACAATATAATAATAATATTACAAAATTATTATATTACAATAATTTTGCAATGGTCTCTTAATTTTTTCCAGAGCTGTATCTATATATATATGTATATATATAATATAAACATATACTGTATGTTTCATATAAATCATAACTGGTCTGTTGAATGTTGAGTATCTAAACTGGACACTAGATGGCAGCAAAACGCTCTGACTGGTTTACACCTGATGAATGTAGTTAACGACAACTGTGTGTGTGTGTGTGTGTGTGTGTGTGTGTGTGTGTGTGTGTTACAGTATTTGACACTGGCTTGTGTCCATCTGAATTCGTCTCCTCTCTTCTCTGTTCAGAGACTCCAGGATGCTGTTATACGTTCTGATGGCCTGAAACATTTCACAGGATGATGTGAACACTGAAGGAATAGAATAGAATAGAATAGAATAGAATAGAATAGAATAGAATAGAATAGAGGGCATGTTTTTGATGTTTTGTGGATCAGTAGTGTCTGAGGTTTTCCACATGATTCCCCCCCCAGCAGCGTTGCTGGTTGCCATAGTTACCTCCAGTCGCAGTGTAAAGTTGATTCCTGGTTCCAGAACCAACTGGGCCAACTGCAGCAGAACCACCGACAGTAGACAGACAGATACTGACAGACAGACAGACAGACAGACAGACAGGCAGACATCTGGGATTTTACTGCAAAGGAAGCTGAAACCCTTAATCTCACTTGAATAAATAATGAATAGAGAAACAAACCTTGGAGAGAGGCTTGACCCAGCAGCTGACAGACAGACGGGCAGGCAGGCAGGCAGACAGACAGACAGACAGACAGACAGACAGACAGACAGACAGACAGACAGACAGACAGACCTGTTTTACTGGCCAGCACAGTCAATTGTAATTACAATTACAATTTCACATTTGGCAGATGCTTTTATCCAAAGCAACGTACACATGAGATTTTAATACAACACAAGCAAGGATCCAGTCAGGAGAACAATGAGAGTAAGAGCCATGAAGCAAAGATCTGGTCCAACAGGACAGAGGAGCCACGAGGCAGAGAGGCAGAGAGGCAGAGAAAGAATTTTATTTATTTTTTTTGGATTATGCAGTCCATCAGGTGAGAAGGTGTTCTCTAAAGAGCTGGGTCTTTAGCCTTTTCGTAAAGATTGAGAGGGACTCTGCAGATGGAATGGAGTTTGGTAACTCATTCCACCACCGAGGAACCACAGAAGAAGAGTCTGGATAGAGACTTAGGGCCTTGTTGTGGTGGCAGACGAGGAACCACAGAAGAAGAGTCTGGATAGAGACTTAGGGCCTTGTTGTGGTGCAGCACCAGGCGGTCTCTCCTTGGCAGAGCGTAGTGAGCGGGAGGGAGCGTAGACCTGAATGAGGAGTTCAGGTCGGTCTGAGTCGCTTTGTAGGCGAGCATCAAGGACTTGACCTCGATGCGGGCGACTGGGAGCCAGAGGAGGAGATGAACAGCGGAGTGACATGTGCTCTTTTGGGGGGTGAAGACCAGACGCTCCGCCTGTTCTGGATCATCTGCAGAGGTTTGAGCTACATGCCGGGAGCCCTGCCAGGAAGGAGCTGCAGGAGTCAAGGCTGATATTACAAGAGCCTGAACCAGGAGTTGAGCTGCATGTTCAGACAGGTAGGGTCTGATCTTCCTGATGTTGTTCAGAGCAAATCCACATGACCGAGCGACAGAAGCCACATGCTCCTTGAAGGTTAGCTGGTCATGAATCATGACACCCAGGTTTCTGACAGACTTTGTGGGAATGAGCTGAGCTGATTGGAGCTGGATACTGATCTGTTGTTGTACAGAGGGACTGGCTGGGATGACAAGGAGCTCAGTTTTTGACAGGTGAAGCTGAAGGTGGCGTTCCTTCATCCAAGCTGAGATATCGGCGAGGCAGGCCGATATCCGTGCAGAGACTGTGGGGTCGTCTGGAGGGAACGACAGGAGGAGCTGGGTGTCATCAGCATATGAACGGTATGAGAAGCCATGTGAGCGGATCACTGCACCCAGTGAGGTGGTGTATAATGAAAAGAGAAGGGGTCCAAGCACTGACCCTTGAGGTTCCCCTGTGGACAAGCAGTGGGATTTAGACACTTCCCCTCTCCAAGACACTCTGAAGGATCTCCCTGAGAGGTAGGACTCCAACCAGCAGAGGGTAGATCCTGAGAAGCCGAGCTCAGCGAGTGTGGAGAGGAGGATTTGGTGGTTAACCGTGTCAAAGGTGGCCGATAGGTTGAGTGACATTAGAACAGAGGACTGACCGGCAGCTCTAGCTGATCGCAGGTTTTCCACTACAGACGAGAGCGCAGTCTGGTAGAGTGTCGGCGTTTGAAGCCAGACTGGTTAGGATCATACAGGCTGTTCTCAGAAAGGAATTCAGAGACTTGATTAAAGACTGTGCGCTCAAGAGTCTTGGAGAGGAAGATGAGTGAAACCGGCCTGTAACTTTCAACCTGAGATGGGTTGAGTGTAGGTTTCTTTAGCAGCGGGGTAACCCGGGCTTGCTTAAAAGTCAACAGTCAGTCAGTTAGTCAGTCAGTCCCGCCCATAACCCCTGGGGGGGGGGCTAACCTGACTATAAGTAGGTAGTTCAACTTCACCACTCGGCTCATTGAGTGAAAAGAAAAAGGCCGCCATCATTTGGTCTTATAGATCCACAGTTATTTCACCCACTGTTGAACCTGAACACAATCTGCAGCAACACAGATGCATTATGGGTCAAATGTGATCCTGTCTTAAGTCATAATAGGAGCATTATGAGGTTCACACATAGTCAAGTCAAGTCAAGTTTATTTATATAGCCCTTTGTCACAAGCATGTCTCAGAGGACTTTACAGAGAATGTGTCTAGCTAGGTCTAACTAAACACAATCAACGGTGAACAAAATTATGTTGGACAAGCACAGCGAAAAACACAGGTAGGCAAGAGCAGATTTAGCAAGACAAACAATCTACCTGTTCTACAGCCTAACCTACCCGGCACCCCAGCCTTAGACCCTAAATGCACACAAGGAAAAACTCCCAAGAAAAACCTTGGTAGGAAAACGTGGAAGAAACCTTGGGCGGGCTGAGGCAGAGAGGGCTCCCCCCCCCCCCCCGGGACGGCTTATCGTGCAATAGGTGCCGGGCAAAACATTGACAGAGTCATGGGCAACAATAATGACAGAAGCAAAACAAAGAGAAACAAAAAGGAGAAGCAGCAACAAATTTCTTTTCCCACAATGCCCCTTACCAAGAAGTAGTCATAGAACTCCTCAGTCAGGCTCAGAGCGGGGGCGGAGTTTTTGTGGAGGTCAGAGGTCAGGAGGTCACGAACACCTTCAAACCACAACAACACCTACAGGAACAACAACCAACACTGATTTTAATCATCAGTATTATTAATGCAGATACAGCACCAAATAACATTCAAATACACACACAAACTAAAACAACAACAAACTACTACGACTAATACTGCTACTACTAATACTAATAATAATAATAATAACAATAATAATAATAATAATAATAATAACAACAATGGTAATCACAACAAGAGGATAAAAGAAAGAAAAGACATGGAAGACATAAAAACAACTTTAAGAGAAAACAAACCCTTAAAAGCCAAAAAATAAAATAAGTCAATCAAACACATATATAAAGTATAGTATAAAACATACAGTATATATATGTAAAACAACATGATAAAAAGGCCAAACCTATAAAATACACACACAAAATCGTACATGCACACAAATCATAACCAGAGAAGAGACCCATACAGCCACTTTTCAGAAGAAGGCCAGTCTATAAAAATGGGTTTTCAGCAGCTGCTGGAGAGCGTTGGAGCTAAAACTGCGGAGGCACGGTCTGCCTTAGATTTGAGTCTAGAACTGGGGACGGTCTGCCTTAGATTTGAGTCTAGAACCGGGGACGGTCTGCCTTAGATTTGAGTCTAGAACCGGGGACTAGCAGACCTTGATCGAACCTCGGTGACCTCACAGGTTTATACAGTGTCAGCAGCTCGCAGATGTAGTCAGGGGCCAGGCCATTCAAGGCCTTGTACGTGATTAAAAGGATCTTAAAATTACTTCTAAACTTCACTGGGAGCCAATGCAGAGAGGCGAGAATAAGAGTAATGTTAGTAGCTCCCAATAATGTAATAATTTCCTGAAAATGTAATAACATTTGCACTTAACTTGATTGAAAATGTAATAAAACACAATAATGTAATAACTTGACCAATAATGTAATAAAATGTCCTCATTGATATTGTAATAACATTTTACCGATAATGTAATACCTTTCAATATAATGAAACCCAATAATGTAATAACTTGACCAATAATGTAATAAAATGTCCTGACTGATATTGTAATAACATTTTTACCGATAATGTAATACCTTTCAGGTGGGTCTTTTTTTTTTTCAAAACTGATGATGGTCATTTTCAGTCCAGAGTTCTACACTGTAAAAACTCATAGTGCAATTTAGTGAAATCAACTCATCTTTATCCATTAACACAATGGATATAGATGTGTTTGTCAATTTCAACTTAAAAGTGCTAGTTATGAGCTTCATGACTTAAAATCATGAGTTCACATCTTGTGACTTAAAATTGTGAGTTGAAAGAACACCTTATAAAGCATTCACTAAACTCAACACTGTTAGTTTATTAGCAGACTTCCTTCCCAGTATGCATTGCATTCGGTTTAACTCTCCAGAAACTCTTCCTTCTTCTGGTTTGAATGAAGTTACAGGATAGAGACTTGTTATGTATGTATGTTTGGTGAATCATAGGTCAATTTCTGATAAAAAGAAAATACAAAACCATAATAAAATCTACTATCTATCTTATCTATGTATCTGGGAATTCACAATCAAGAACGCTTCTCTCTGATGCACATGGCAAGTACAATCCACTACAAGTAAGTGTATTGCAGCTGCAGACTATATGCTGAGCTGTGTATTAATCATGTGATACAAGAGGAACTTAAACCTAGCAAACCTTGTGAAAAAATAAATAACACTGGATTTCAGTTCATCAGTTAATGCATTCAACTTGGAAACATGAATCAGCATGACTACACATTTGTTGATTGAACTTATTGTCTTAAGTTCACTCAGTTAGCTTTTCTACATTAGAACAACTAACCTAATGATCTTTGACCTAACTATTCAGTACTACTTCAGTCAACTCACAATTTTAAGGCAGCACAGACACTAACTTTTTTAAGTTGAAACAATAAGGTTTCTTTTACAGTGTACATTTTGTGTTTTAAGAATTTAAGAATGTTATATACAGTACTGTGCAAAAGTCTTAGGCATATGTCAAAGATATCCATAAAGCGAAGATGCTTTCAAAACTAATGAAATGAAGTTTCTGAATGTCAACAATTTACAATAAACAGCAGTCTAGTGACACACTAATGCAGAAAACAAATAAACATCTAAGACTTCTAAGAAATGTATATAAAAAAATCTAGGGTGCCTAAGACTTTTGCACAGTACTGTACATTGGATTTGAAATGAAAGAATGACTATTAGGTTAAAGTGCAGACTTTGAGCTCCATACAGCCATATGCACATGGGCAGAAACTCAGGGACATGCAGCTACATCCTGGTCTTATTGAGTGGGTGATGGACTTCCTCCCTGGGAGACCATTCCAGGTCAGATAAGCTTCTGAGCAGCACTGGGGACCCCAGGTAACTGTTCCCTAACCCCCCCCCCCCCCTTTAAAACTAGAAAATCTGTGATTGGATCCCCCCATCATAATCCGTGGGGGTGCAGTTGAGTAAAAGTCAAAAAGTTTCTACTTTTTACAAATCTTCTGATGGTGTCTAATCTAAGATCCACTCTGGTCTAATGGACGATCCTTGGGTATGGGCGGGTTCCTTTCCCATTGATAGGGATTTTAGTTTAATGCATCTTTGCCTGATAACAACGTACCACTTGGCATCTGTTGTAAATTTCAAATTCTACATAAAGCCTAGAGTTTACATTTCGGTAACACTTTATAATAACCATGATATATTGTATCATAGCTTTTTACCCTTTTTACCGTCTCTTATCAGCTATGATACAATATATAATTTATAAACAAATGATTTTATATTACACAAACTAATGATAAAATAACATAAATTATAGCATTACTAATAATTAGTAAACATTATTAATGATCATTTCATTGTTTGTTAACAGTAAAATAACTATTAACTAAAGTTTAATTAACTATCAATTTACCATTTATTAATGATGGTTATTATAAAGTGTTACCTACATTTCCAATCATGAAATATAAAAATAAACATAAAAATGTTATTACAATATCAGTCAGGACATTTTATTACATTATTGGTCAAGTTATTACATTATTGGGTTTTATTACATTTTCGATCAAGTTAAGTGCAAATTTTATTACATTTTCAGGCGTTATTACATTTTCAGGAAATTATTAGATTATTGGGTGCTACAGTCCTGGTTAAGCCTGGCTGCTGCGTTTTGGGCCAGTTGGAGCCGAGACAAGATCGTCTGGCTAAGGCAGGACAGCAGGGCATTACAATAATCTAGCGTGAGAAAATTAAAACATGAATTAGACGTTCCAGATCTTAACGGACAGCATTGATCTCATTTTTGCAACATTCCTTAACTGGAAAAAACAACACCCAGGTTTCTAGAGGAGGCCTTAATGTTTGGAGCCAGAGGGCCAATATGGAGCTGAACCTCACTGACCAAGTGACAGGGGCCAAAAACAAGAACCTCAGTTTTAATCAGTTTAGCTGCAGGAAGTTAAAAGATCCAGTCCTGAACATCATCCAGACAGATTATTGGGTTTAACAGACAAGCAGCTGAATGTCGTCAGGGTAACGATACGAGATACAACCAAAACTGTTGAAGATCTGACCCGAAGAAAGCAAGTACAATGAGAACAGACGGGGAGGTGAAGGAGAGCTTAGAAATTGGTCTGTAATTATTAAGAGAGAGGGGATCGAGGCCAGGTTTTTTAAAAAGGGGCTGGACACATGCAGTCTTGTAGTAATCAGGTACACAACCGGAGATAAGGGACTGGACAATGGAGAGGAGACTATGGCCAATGACAGGCAGGACGTCTTTGAGGAATTTGGATGGAATTATATCTGGAATTAAATAATGTTAACTGTAACTTTCCTTTGTTCCCAGTCCGTGTCTCAGCAGCAGCTCCAGGTCTTCAGTTTTCTCTGAGACGATTCCCACAGCCTTCAACAGCAGACTGATCCTGCTGAAGCCAGCCTGACTCAGCTCCTAGCAACAACAACAACAACAACAACACATTGAATATTTAAAGAGAAAGTCACCAGTAAATCTGTTTTGAGTTATGAACACAGATACATGGCTTCTATATGGTGAATAACATTAATGTATTTTTTTCTGTAATCAGGTGTCATTGACATTGAAATGCTTTTTTCAAGAGACCTGAGAAAAACTAAAATGTATAAAAATGACAGACAAGTCCAAGTCACACATTACAGTCAAGTTAAGGTTTGAGATTTATCATTAAAAATCATTTATTTTGTAGATACATTAGCTAGTTTTAATGCTAAAGTAGTTTAACAGACTCTTTTGCTCAATGTATTTCAGATGAAGTTCTGTTGGTTATCAATAGAGAAAGCATCCACAAAGGATCATTTGACCCTTTGTAAACACATGAGCCCATTACACTGTCCAACAACAGAGACACTGTCCAACAACAGACACTGTCCAACAACAGAGACACTGTCCAACAACAGAGACACTGTCCAACAACACAGACACTGTCCAACAACAGAGACACTGTCCAACAACAGACACTGTCCAACAACACAGACACTGTCCAACAACAGAGACTGTCCAACAACAGACACTGTCCAACAACAGAGACACTGTCCAACAACACAGACACTGTCCAACAACAGAGACACTGTCCAACAACAGACACTGTCCAACAACAGAGACACTGTCCAACAACACAGACACTGTCCAACAACAGAGACACTGTCCAACAACAGACACTGTCCAACAACACAGACACTGTCCAACAACAGAGACTGTCCAACAACAGACACACTGTCCAACAACACAGACACTGTCCAACAACAGAGACACTGTCCAACAACAGACACTGTCCAACAACAGAGACACTGTCCAACAACACAGACACTGTCCAACAACACAGACACTGTCCAACAACAGACACTGTCCAACAACAGAGACACTGTCCAACAACAGACACTGTCCAACAACAGACACTGTCCAACAACAGAGACACTGTCCAACAACAGACACTGTCCAACAACACAGACACTGTCCAACAACACAGACACTGTCCAACAACAGACACTGTCCAACAACAGAGACACTGTCCAACAACAGACACTGTCCAACAACACAGACACTGTCCAACAACAGACACTGTCCAACAACAGAGACACTGTCCAACAACACAGACACTGTCCAACAACAGAGACACTGTCCAACAACAGAGACACTGTCCAACAACAGACACTGTCCAACAACACAGACACTGTCCAACAACAGAGACACTGTCCAACAACAGACACTGTCCAACAACAGACACTGTCCAACAACAGAGACACTGTCCAACAACAGACACTGTCCAACAACAGAGACACTGTCCAACAACAGAGACACTGTCCAACAACACAGACACTGTCCAACAACAGACACTGTCCAACAACACAGACACTGTCCAACAACACAGACACTGTCCAACAACAGACACTGTCCAACAACAGACACTGTCCAACAAGACAGACACTGTCCAACAACAGACACTGTCCAACAACAGAGACACTGTCCAACAACACAGACACTGTCCAACAACAGAGACACTGTCCAACAACACAGACACTGTCCAACAACACAGACACTGTCCAACAACAGACACTGTCCAACAACACAGACACTGTCCAACAACAGACACTGTCCAACAACAGAGACACTGTCCAACAACACAGACACTGTCCAACAACAGAGACACTGTCCAACAACACAGACACTGTCCAACAACAGACACTGTCCAACAACACAGACACTGTCCAACAACAGACACTGTCCAACAACAGAGACACTGTCCAACAACAGACACTGTCCAACAACACAGACACTGTCCAACAACACAGACACTGTCCAACAACAGAGACACTGTCCAACAACAGACACTGTCCAACAACAGAGACACTGTCCAACAACAGACACTGTCCAACAACAGAGACACTGCCCAACAACAGAGATACTGTCCAACAACAGACACTGTCCAACAACAGAGACATTGTCCAACAACAGAGACATTGTCCAACAACAGACACTGTCCAACAACAGAGACACTGTCCAACAACAGACACTGTCCAACAACACAGACACTGTCCAACAACAGAGACACTGTCCAACAACAGACACTGTCCAACAACACAGACACTGTCCAACAACAGAGACACTGTCCAACAACAGACACTGTCCAACAACAGAGACATTGTCCAACAACAGACACTGTCCAACAACACAGACACTGTCCAACAACAGAGACACTGTCCAACAACAGACACTGTCCAACAACAGAGACACTGTCCAACAACAGAGACACTGTCCAACAACAGAGACATTGTCTAACAACAGACACTGTCCAACAACACAGACACTGTCCAACAACAGACACTGTCCAACAACAGAGACACTGTCCAACAACAGAGACATTGTCCAACAACAGACACTGTCCAACAACACAGACACTGTCCAACAACAGAGACACTGTCCAACAACAGACACTGTCCAACAACAGAGACACTGTCCAACAACAGAGACACTGCCCAACAACAGAGACACTGTCCAACAACAGACACTGTCCAACAACAGACACTGTCCAACAACAGAGACATTGTCCAACAACAGACACTGTCCAACAACAGACACTGTCCAACAACAGAGACATTGTCCAACAACAGACACTGTCCAACAACAGAGACACTGTCCAACAACAGACACTGTCCAACAACAGAGACACTGTCCAACAACAGACACTGTCCAACAACACAGACACTGTCCAACAACAGAGACACTGTCCAACAACAGACACTGTCCAACAACACAGACACTGTCCAACAACAGAGACACTGTCCAACAACAGACACTGTCCAACAACAGAGACATTGTCCAACAACAGACACTGTCCAACAACACAGACACTGTCCAACAACAGAGACACTGTCCAACAACAGACACTGTCCAACAAGAGACACTGTCCAACAACAGAGACACTGTCCAACAACAGACACACTGTCCAACAACAGAGACACTGTCCAACAAGAGATACACTGTCCAACAACAGAGACTGTCCAACAACAGACACACTGTCCAACAACAGAGACACTGTCCAACAACAGACACTGTCCAACAACAGAGACACTGTCCAACAACAGACACTGTCCAACAAGAGACACTGTCCAACAAGAGACACTGTCCAACAACAGAGACATTGTCCAACAACACAGACACTGTCCAACAAGAGACACTGTCCAACAACACAGACACTGTCCAACAACAGACACTGTCCAACAACAGACACTGTCCAACAACACAGACACTGTCCAACAACAGAGACACTGTTCATCAACAGACATTGTCCAACAACAGACACTGTCCAACAACAGAGACATTGTCCAACAACACAGACACTGTCCAACAACAGAGACATTGTCCAACAACACAGACACTGTCCAACAACAGAGACACTGTTCATCAACAGACACTGTCCAACAACAGACACTGTCCAACAACAGGGACATTACGAATAAGAAGTTCTTGGCATGGATTTTATTTTATTGAGGAATTGAAATTAAGAAGTTTCTTAGAAAATAAATTTTCTTTGTAAGAATTCTCTTGCGAAATATTTATAGTGGGGCGGCATAGCTAACCTATTGTTCATTTTGTGATAAAAGCGCCAAATTTGGTACATATATAGATTAATATATGTAGAAGAATTCTGGATATTGGGCCATTGCAGATTGGCATTCTGATTACCATGGCAACCATTTTCCAAAATGGCTGCCAGCGGTTACTGGTATAGAACACTTTGACCACCCCCAAGCTACTGTTTCCATGTTTTCAGCACCACAAATATTATTTCCATACAAGTTAAAGTGAAAAATATGTTTTATTACAATGTAAGGCAATAATAAATGAAAGAAAATGCAACAAAATGGTGAGATTGTCTCTACATGTTATAGTGATAACTGGATTAAACCGTAGCAGTAGCGAGTACAATTACGTATTAACATAGGCCATGTAACAATGTTCAGTGAATGTACTGAAGCCATTAACTATGCTACTTAAGTTATTTGAAAAGACCAGTGTAATTGCTGTATACAATTTGATCCATTCTATGAACATATCTTGATCATGTTAATTGTTCATCACAGCAAGACAACTTGCCATGGACCATGGCATGGCACTTTAATGTTTGAATAAATGAGAGAACTTATGGCGCTTTTCCACCGCATGGTACTGGCTCAACTCGCCTCACCTCGACTCGACTCTACTCGCTTTTGGTAGTACCACTTTGGTTTTCCACTGCAGATAGTACCCCCTCAATGTGCCCCACCCCCCACAACTGGTTGTCATAGCGACGTCACATCAAACGCGACACACACAGCAACAATGGAGGATATGGAAGGGATGGTGTTCTTGATTCTTGGTATGTGGCTGTTAGTCACAGCAAGGAGACAGATTTTATTTCAGAAGAGGCTGAAGGCAGCGAGACAACAGACTGCTCTCTGGTTGCTCAAGGCGACGCAAGAGGGTAAGCTAACCTGGTAGCTAGCATTAGCATATATGTCCCATGTTGCGATGACGATTCTCTCTACCTATCAGTAGTCTGCAGTGTTTTCACGTCACCTTTTGGTATCGCCTCAGCTTTCTTGGAACCTCGATGGAGGTGCCTTCTTGCACCTGCAGCGCTTTCTGCAACCACTCTTGAAGCCACAAGAGATCAGCTTGTAGCAGGATTTTGATGCTTGTGGCAACGTCGTCCAGTGGGGCTCATACATTACTTCTGTCTTCACCCACCCCCAGTCAGTTGGTGATGGCAGCACAGGGTCTGGTAGCAGTGTCTTCTCCCAGATGTGACCACCCTGGTAGACTGCTCTCTTGACGTGCTCCACCAGAGCAGCTCGGGTAGGCGGGATTTGCTGCGCCAAACACAAACAACATGCTGTGTCATAGCCTGGATTGACAATGCAATAGGTCAGCCAGATATGGTTCCGCTCACACCCATGTCTATAGAATGGGGGGGGTGAAAAACCAACGCTACACTTATTCATGTTGACAAACAGTAAGGTGTAACGCTGGCCAACCCTGTGTCTCCATCGAGCTTCAACATGAGAGAATCAAGCCTAGTAGGTCATTTCTTCACAGGTCTCTACAGGTGTACCAGTACTGAGTACAGAACCGGAGAAAGACCCAGACACATCCAACAGATAGAACCTGATGAATGGACAGGGCGTCAACCAGGACGCCGCTGTGCAGATCTCCTCCACACCTGTTCCACTGCACAGTGACGTTGACGCCACATTCCGTGTTGAGTGCGCGCAGGGTTAGTGTTAAGGTTAGGGTTACTCTAGGGCCTAGATTCACTATTAGTGAATCTAGGCCCATCATGTCTGTCATTACATCCCATAGTTGTTACCATGGTAACCATCCTGTCAGTCATTATACCCAGGTGTGTATCTCATAGTGGTTACCATGGTAACCACCCTGTCAGTCATTATACCCAGGCGTGTACCTCATAGTGGTTACCATGGTAACCATCCTGTCAGTCATTACACCCAGGTGTGCATCCCATATTGGTTACCTTGGTAACCACCTGGTCCAGTCTGGTGACCAGCGAGGCGGACAGTCCTTCTTCATACAGCAGAGAGACCAAAGCAGTCGAGTCGCTGCGCTGCAGACAGTCTTCCATCCTGAGCTCCAACTGACAGACACATGACCTTTGACCTTTAATATTCATAATGAGTTGACCTCAGTGACGTCATGACCCCTATTCATTTGAGGTCACTGGAGGGGACTTTAACATTTATATTTATTATTTTATTCTGTATTTAACATTTTATATTTTTTTATTTTATTCTGTATTTAACATTTTATATTTTTTTTATTTTATTCTGTATTTAACATTTTATATTTATTATTTTATTCTGTATTTAACCTTTAACATTTATTTTTTCTAACTTTACCCTGAGTGACCACCAGGAGGCGCCACATGTCTCACATTACACCCAATAAATATCTGCCAGCTCTTACATAAATTATATATTTATATATATGTAGACTATATACAGAAATATATCCATAGAATATCTTTATATTTTATATTTTTCACTGTATAAAACTGTCAGTTTGTCTCTATTATTGTAGTCTAGCAGTTTTTAAGTTCATGTTTTATTTATTTAGATTTAATTTTCTGTCACATCATTATTTTTTGCATATGAATATGCTGTTATTGTTTAACTAGTTAGTTAAAATAAAAAATCAACATTAGCCTCATTACTTTATGCAGAATTATTGAATCACAACCGGTTTAATTCATTTAATGACAGTTTGGGATTTATGGGTTGAAGCTGCATCAGGTGTGTGTGTGTGTGTGTGTGTGTGTGTGTGTGTGTGTGTGTGTGTGTGTGTGTGTGTGTGTGTGTGTTTTGCTAATTCCTGTCGAGTGGCCAAGTTGAAGAGTCTAAACAGACCAAATCCGTCTGTTTTAATAAAAAATAACTTTAAATAATCTCTGTCCAAGGCTTTCAGTCAAATTTAGCACATTGACTTTATTACTTTACTGTCTGAACAGCTTGAATCACACTGTTAAATATACAGGTTTTATATGATAAAATACAGTAAATAGACAGACAATCGACAGTAAACTACAGTAAAACTCACTGGTTTAGGAGGTAAAAATATAATTTATATTAACCATGATAAACTACATTAAATCTACAGTTTTCAGATGATAAACTGAATTAGTTTTCAGAGGTAAAAAATAATTTCTATTTATGTGTTAACTGGTTAAATATATTGGCGTATTTACCATCTTCGGTGTTTTCTTCCGTCTTCCTCTGCTTTTTCGGGAGCGCGAGCGGCTGCCGCTAATTAATTAATTAACAAGTGTGACGAGTCGCGTGATCCACAGAGGGAGCACGAGACTTCAATTCAGTGTTAAACCCAAGTGAGAGAGGAATTAATATTAATAGAGCCAACTGAGAACTCTAATATAATACAGTGTTTTAATATTATGAAACTATTCGATTATTATAGACTATTGTAGTATTAGGCTATATTAGGCCTATTATTAGAATACAGAATGTAATGTGGGCCCGCATATTATTATAGACTTGTATATTAATATGTAGGCTATGTTATAGAATATAAGTATGTTACTAATATTAATGTAATTCAGAATATGAAACTGAACATTCAGATCTAGATCCATACATAGCCTATGTTTCCACAAGCGGCATTTAGAAATATATTCAGTATAATTCAATATAATAGTTTATAATATTTTAATAAATGGAAATATATTCAGTATATTTCAGTGAAGCCGTTAAAAAGGTAAAACAGATTTTATTAAACAGGTTTCAACATCGTGGCCTTTAGCTGCAGAGTTTTACTGATTTTACATTTTCCAGAATCAAACAGAAAATAAAGTAACTGGGAAAACAACAAACAGCAAATCAGATTTAAATATGAACATTTTTCTGCAATAAACTGCAGTTTATATTTAATAAGCAGAAGGAAACCAGGAAAACCAGTAAGGCCGTGTACTGTTTACGAGAATAAAGGAGAGAGAGAGAGAGAGAGAGAGAGAGAGAGAGAGAGAGAGAGAGAGAGAGAGAGACAGACAGAAGTCACCGTGTCCTCTAATTGATGACTAATGACTTGTTTGTTTTGGGAGCAACACTGTTGATGCTGTTCTGGTGTTTACACAACACACACACACACACACACACACACACACACAACACACACACACACACACACACACACACACACACCTACCTGATAGCGGGCCGTTTAACGGGTTTTGTTCCGTTTTGCTGACAGACGCTGAATCTTTTCTCAGCGACTTTCTCACCAAAACTCAGAAACATTAAATACATGTAAAAAATAATAAACCAATACATTGATCACATTCAACAAATCAATACTTTTGATTCATAAGCCGTTGAATTAACGCCGTCGGCCTTTAAAACCGCTGTTGGATTTTCTGACAATAAAACCAAAAATAAAACTTTTCAGAACAAACCTGAACCCAAAACGTCTTTACAGTTTGAGAAAAAACAAGACTGAATGAAATGAAGTGACGTCACATTCACACAGAAAATAAAATGGAAAAAGAAAAAAACGAAACGTGCTAGAAAGTAAAACTTTAAAGATAATTAATTAAAAAATAATAACAATTAGAGAGGAAAGAGGAAAATGAACCAGTTAAACTCAATGATCAATAATCTATAGCCTAAATAACATACTTATATAAGTGGATCAATAATACTCATATATCTCTAACCCTCACCCTATCAATATGTATATTATTGACATATATATGTATATCTATAATATAGCCTACATAGCCTATATCAATACATATGATAAAGTCCAAACTGAGTTAACTTTCACTTTGAAACCATTTAGACTTTTTAACGACTGATCAACGGATCACCTTTAATCCGGACCGGGCCGGACCGGGCCGGACCGGGCCGGACCGGACCGGACTGGGACAGCACGGCTCATTAGACTAATACTAATACTAATACTAATACTAATACTAATACTAATACTAATAATAACTTGTCTCCTCTCCTCCTCTCCTCGTCTCCTCTCCTTCTGCCCTTTCCTCTCCTCCTCCTCTGTCTCCTCCCTTCAGAAAGCTCGAGACTGTCTCACCTGTTCACTTTTACCTGAAACACACCGGAGCTGCACGCGCCTACCGGGAAGAGCCTCGTGTTTCAGCCATTACGTTAGAAAATTAGAGATTCAGATAAAATTGAAAATGATAAACTAGAGTTTTAATTTGCCTTGAACTTTAAAGTTTAGCAGAGAAAGAGATTCCTTCCAGCTCAGGTGTTCAAACATTATTTCACCGGACCGGACTCTTTTTCTCCAAATTCTTTCTTTCAATCTTTAATTTTCCACGGAAGCGGAAGATTTTAATTCCTGGAAATTTTCTGAAACGGCAATAAGTAAAGGAATAAATTAACGAAATATAAAGGAATAAATTAAAAGTCAGATGTGTATCGTGCTGTCGAAATAAACCGGGAGCGCGACACGGAAGATGTCCCGACCGGAGGAGCGCGAGGAGGCGGACTGTGTTTGTTCTGTCGGGATGAAGTTAACCTGGGATATAAACGACCCTAAATTACCACAGGTAATTAACCAATTAACCAATTAACTAATTCATTTAATGTCAAGTTAACCTATAAACAACAACTAACGAATTAACCAATGGCGGGATTAAATTATTACCACAGGTAATTCACTAATTAACTAATTAATTAAATGTCCATTAAATTAACCTGGGACATAAACGACCCTATTACCACAGGTAATTATCCAGCTAACAAATTAATTTAATGTCAAGTTAACCAACAACAACAACTAAGGAATTAACCAATGGCGGGATTCAATTATTACCACATTATGAAGTAGGTTACATTACATTATGAAGTAGGTTACATTACATTATGAAGTAGGTTATATTACATTATGAAGTAGGTTATATTACCATAAGAAGTATAAGTAGGTTATATTGATCTTTTTCATAATAGATGTTGGTTTGCTGTCAATCTGTGCTGAAGAGGTTCAAACTATCTGACATTATGAAGTTTATCATTTGTTTTTAGCCAAAAACTGATTTCACATCAATCGAACCACCTGAGGAAAAACCTCTGCAATATTAACATTCATAAGATGTACATGAGAGTTCTGAAATATGGCTTTATTACATAATGTATAACATTTAATGTAATACATTAAAAAGTTCAGAGTGGAAGTGGTTTTGGCTTATTCTCCAAAATCCTTGGGCCTATGGGGTCAAGGGACAATGGGCTGGTCTCCAGTTTTTTTCTGTTTTTTCTGGGTTTTTTGTGTGTGTGTATTTGTTATGTGTTTTGTCCTGTTTGCGTGTCTAGCTGTAACTGATTGTGTGTTTGGTATCTTTATGCCTTACAACTTATTTCTCTGGATCTGCTTTGCTTTTCTATGTTTTGTCAGTGATAGTATGCTTTTAAACTTTAAGTGTCAAACTGGATGGTGTTAAAGGACTGAAAATAATTCATTTGAATATCAGAAGCCTTCCACCAAAAATGTATTTATTTTGAGCATGGGTTGAACAGTACAAACCTAATGTTATTACGTTATCAGAAACTAGGCTCACCAACAGAATATTTAACAATGAAATTAAACTTACAAACTATGTTTTATACAGAGTCGACTGAGGTACTAGGGGTGGTGGTGTAGCCACATATGTGTCCTCTAATCTGGTTTCTGAGTTAATTATCCCTGATGTTGAGCCTCTACATTTTGAGTGTATTTTTGTAAAGGTAACTCTGCATGAGAATAAGTACATAACTATTGGAAACATCTATAGACCTCCCTCTGCACCTGCTGAATCCTTTAACTGTATCATTTCTACTATAAATTCTATTACATGCAGAAATGAAATTATTATATTAGGTGACTTCAATAAGAATTGGATTGATACATTTTCTAGTAAAGAAAAAAAACATTTTTGGAAATCTGAACCTAACTCAGTTAATTAGTGAGCCCACTCGTGTTACACCTACATGTCAATCTCTGCTTGACTGGATACTGGTTTCACACCCAAATTGATTTTTAAAAGCAGGGGTTATGTCCGACTGCCTCAGTGACCATGCAATTGTGTACTGTATTTGGAAAATTAAACTACCCAAATTGCCACCCAAATTAATTAGAATCAGGCAATATAAGAAAATCAATATAGATCAATTTATTAATGACTTAATCTCAATTAATTGGGTCAGGTATCAACTGATACCAAATGTTCATGATGCTTGGGACTTTTATATTCTGAATTCATAAAAGTTATAGATAAACATGCTCCCTTGAAAACTACCAACGTCAAGGGAAGGCATCTTCCCTGGATAACCTCTGAACTTATAAGTATTTTCAGGCAGAGAGATAATGCATGGGCCACATTTCCAAAGTCCAAGGATCCTGCTGACTGGGAAAAGTACAGACAGTTGAGAAATACGAGCAAAACTATGACCAGAAATGCCAAATCCAATTATTATAAAGAATCTCTTGCTCAGGACTTTAAAAATCCTAAACAATTTTGGAATAAAATCAAAACTATAATTAATGTATCTGATAAAACTTCACCTAATCAGATAAGAGTTAACAATGTCATATTGCATGATCCACCTTTAGTCGCTCAAGCATCATAATCATAAGCATAATCAGCATTTCTCCTCCGTTTGTTCTACTAATGCCTGATCCTTCTATTGGTGGTGATTTTAACAATGTACTGTCTAGTCACAGCTCCTTCTCATTCAGGAGTATAACACCTGTCGAGGTACAGGAGGCCATTAATGATCTAAAAGTGAGTAGTGGTCCTGGGTTAGATGGCATTGAAACCAAATTTCTCAAATTATCGTCCCACATTCTCATGTACCCTCTTTGTGATCTTTATCTACTTGTGAAATACCTGCCATATGGAAATGTTCACGTATCACTCCCTTGCACAAAGGGGGCGATGTACTTGAACCCAATAATTATAGACCAATTTCAATCATCTCTTCTACTGCAAAAGCATTTGAAAATAAAAAAAATAATAATTTATGATCAATTGTCATATTATCTCAATAAGTACAATATCTCATCACCTTTTCAATCTGGCTTTTGATCAAATCATTCCACAACTACTGCTTTATTAAAACTTACAAATTATATTTTCTCTGCATCTAACAATAGTAAATTAACAAGTGCAATTTTCATTGATTTGACCAAGGCTTTTGATCTGGTCGATCACTACCTTCTTTTAGATAAACTTTACTCTGTTGGTCTGTCACATAATGCTTTACTTTGGTTCAATTCTTATCTTCATAACAGAAAACAATGTGTTGTCATTCAAGGAAGCAAATCTGATACAACAACGAGGCGTGCCTCAAGGCTCAACTCTTGGTCCACTTCTTTTTTCCATTTTTATTAATGACCTCCCCTCGATTTGTTCTGAATGTTGTGTTCAGCTTTATGCGGACGATACGGTAATATACACATCTAAAACTAATTTAATACAGATTGGATCAGCTTTACAGTCTGATTTTAATATCCTACAACACTGGCTCGCAACTAATAAATTACTACTCAATATAATTAAATCTCACACTATGATTTTCGGTACTCGTCACAACATTAAATCCAGATCTAAAGCTTATTCATGTGTTATTGCCTGTCTTGATGATATGCCACTGCAAAGAGTGGAACACACCAAATACCTGGGCCTATTGCTAGACTCTGAAGTATCATTTAAATGCCATATCAATTATATTGTGAAGAAAATGAACTTCGGTATTGGTGTTCTTTACCGTTCCAGAAACTGCTTTTCATTTACTGTTAGACAGAAGCTTGCGCTACAACTCATTTTACCAATATTGGATTATGCTGATGTTGTATATCAGGCTGCATCCAAAACTAATCTTCTTCCTCTCAATATAGTTTATAATAGACTATGCAGATTTGTTCTTGGCTGTCCTTTCAGAACTCATCATTGTATAATGTATGAAACTCTTAATTTGCCTTCTCCCATCATAAGAAGACAGCGACATTGGCTGCAGTTTATTTTTTAAATGTATACATTTCAATTACCCTCACTATTTATAACAGTTTATGGTTCCTTTCTCCTCTAATTATCAATTGAAACACTCTATACAGCTCTTTTTTTCTGTTCCTGCAGTCTCTAAGTCAATAGCTATGAAAGCCTTTATGTTTAAAGCTCCCTCTGATTGGAATAATCTACCTGTAAATATTCGGTCCATATAATCTTTCCACCTGTTCAAAAATACCCTGTCTTCTTATTATGGGATCAGTTGTACATGTCCATAATAACACCTCTATAATTATATTTTATAACTTTATTACTTAATGCTCTCACTGACATTAATAATACTTTAATACTTTTCTATATTCTATGAATGAATGATCCACTTTCATGCTCTGCTTGGAGTATGATCTCCTGATTTTGTATGTCCTATTATTTGATATTTATTGGGGTTTTTTTGGTATCGTTTAATTATCTTGTTATTTTTTGTTTTTGTTAAATGTTTTGTCTAATTGTGTTTATATTGTATTTTTGTCATAGAGGACCCCCTTGAAAACGAGATGGTACATCTCAAGGGGTTTTTCCTAATAAAGAATTTCCATCATATTGGAAAAAATCAACAAGATTCCCATGTACTCTGTCATTTTAGTTATTCCTCTAATTCACGGAAAACCTCTGTCTTCTTTTTATTCCTCTAATTCAGATTCGGTCAAACTCCTCCAGTAACCCTCTGTCTGTATTTACTCTACAGTAGGTTATGGTGGACTACAGGTGGACTACAGTAGATTATGGTAGACTACAGTAGGTTATGGTGGACTACAGTAGGTTATAGTGGACTACAGTAGATATAATGGACTGTCATCGGTTATGGTGGACTACAGTAGGATATGGTGGACTGTCGTAGGTTATGGTGTACTACAGTAGGTTATGGTGGACTACAGTAGGTTATGGTGGACTGTCGTAGGTTATGGTGGACTACAGTAGGATATGGTGGACTGTCGTAGGTTATGGTGTACTACAGTAGGTTATGGTGGACTACAGTAGGTTATGGTGGACTGTCGTAGGTTATGGTGGACTACAGTAGGATATGGTGGACTGTCGTAGGTTATGGTGGACTACAGTAGGTTATGGTGGACTACAGTAGGTTATGGTGGACTGTCGTAGGTTATGGTGGACTACAGTAGGATATGGTGGACTACAGTAGGTTATGGTGTACTACAGTAGGTTATGGTGGACTACAGTAGGTTATGGTGGACTGTCGTAGGTTATGGTGGACTACAGTAGGATATGGTGGACTGTCGTAGGTTATGGTGGACTACAGTAGGTTATGGTGGACTACAGTAGGTTATGGTGGACTGTCGTAGGTTATGGTGGACTACAGTAGGATATGGTGGACTGTCGTAGGTTATGGTGGACTACAGTAGGTTATGGTGGACTACAGTAGGTTATGGTGGACTGTAGGAGGTTATAGTGGACTGTAGGAGGTTATAGTGGACTACAGTAGGTTATGGTAGACTGTAGTAGACTCTAGTGGACTCTATTGGTTATAGTGGCCTATGATTAACTGAGTCCTGAACCCCCATCTGATTAAAGACACTTAATTCTCTCCCATTTCACAATCAGAACATCATAATATTTCAGAATCATAATAAAACCATCACAGCGTTGCCTCTCCACCTGTCAAACTATCAACCGTGTGTTATTGGTTCACAGGTTCTGTTGGTTTTACTGGTTTAATTTGTTTTACTGGTTTTATTGGTTTCACTGGTTATATTGGTTTAACTGGTTTTACTGGTTTTATTAATTTTACTGGTTTTATTAGTTTTGTTGGTTTTATTGGTTTTACTGGTTTTATTAGTTTTACTAGTTTCCTGGTTTTATTGGTTTTACTGGTTTTATTAGTTTCACTGGTCTTATTAGTTTTGTTGGTCTTGTTGGCTTTATTGGTTTTATTGTTTTTGTTTGTTTTTAGTTTTATTGGTTTTACTGGTCTCTTACAGATTCAGATTCGGTCACAGATAGACATCATGTTTGGCTCAGAGACTCGTGTTCTGTCCTAAACAGACTTGTTCATATCAAGCCAACTGTCATCAGCGTTATCTCTTCTGTTAAATTCTGTCAAACAAATGATTTGTTCGGACTTAAATTTACAGGATTTTGTTCTCTAAAGCTGAGTGATTTCTGGAGAATGAAGCTTCAAGCTTTCTTTATATTTTGTTTTTTCGTCTTGTCTTTATGTGAATGAATGATTGTATATCGTGGGTTCTTGTTATTTATGAAGTCGCTGCCTTCAGTTGCCCCTTGAGCGATGAATAAAGTATTTTGATTGATTGACTGATTGATTGAATGATTGTGGTGTTGGTGTAGCTGTGATGATTTTAAATATTCACCCATCTCTCTTTGCTCCTTCCCTCCTTTGAATCACTCTGCTTCCTGATTAATGGAATGGTTTAAAGACCCTAAAACAATTTCACTCATCAGTTCTCTGACCTGCATCATATCCACTTATGATAAGATCAATACTTACGTACAATACTACTGTTATTTCAACGTCTGCTGCCTCAAGCACTTTACACCGAATTACTGGAACGCTTTGAATCATTCAACCTTGTAACTGGCCTAACTCTTTCCTCACACTCCGTCAGTCTATAGATATGAGTCACTCTGTCAGACTATAGATACGTATATATATATAGATATAGATATAGATATATAGATATGAGTCTGACCATAAGGTTTAGTTTTTAACCCTTTACTGTCTCACTCTGCCTTTGTCCCCCTGTGTACTCTCACTTCCTTTCCTATTCATAGTATTTCCATGATGTCACATGCATTTGCCACAGACATGGTGCTTTACCATACACACAGCTCATTGGCTGTGGCTGCAGTTTGATTGGGTTAAGGTCAGGTGATTACAATCACCTGTTATTTTCCTGTGTGATGTAAGAGCACTATGGATTGCAAAACTGCCATTTCCTTAAAAATCTTTTAGAGAAAGTTGTTTCAGCTCAGATGTTTTCTTTTTTGAAGTATAATATATTTGAGATGTCAGTTTGTCTTTAGAGCATTTAGAGACTTCTGCTCAAAGTAACTGATGACCTGCTGGTGATTCTAACTCTGTTAGATCTAAGTGCTTCCTTCAAGTTGATCATGCAACTTCACTTGACTGTCTGAAGCATTGGGTTAGTGTTACAGACTCAGTACTGAAATGGTTCAACAGAACTTTCTCTGTCTTTATAGGTAAACTGTCATTATCCTTTGCTCATTTTACCTGCGGAGTTCCACAGGGTTCAACTCTAGGTCCCGTCTTATTTTCCTTGTAGGCTTCATGCTCCCACTCGCTCACATTCTCCAGAAACATAACATATTTTCACCGCTACGTCGCTGATTTACTTACAGATATGAAGAGCTGGATGGCTCAACATTTTTCACAATTTAATGACATGACAGATCACAAAATGCTCTTCCACTACCTTAATCCTAAATAAACTCGGTGGCTTACCTGCAAACGTGAAGCCAGTGGCCACAAATTTAGAGATAAATTTTGACTTTTAACCTGGGCTTTGACAGGCAGGAGAAGATGCTAATGCAGTCCTGTTTCTATCAGTTGAGAGATATTTCCAAAATCAAACCATTCTTATCTTTTACCTGGAGAAGGTAATCCATGCCTTTATCTTCTTTCTTCTCTCCTCCTCCTCCTAATCCTCCAGCTCATACAAAGGTAGAAACATCACTCTTCATCAGTGTTGGGGAAAGTTACTTTTGAAACTAACTAGTTACTTTACTTCGTTACTTGCCCTAAATAGTAACTGGTTACGTTACTAAGTCAGTCTTTATTAAAAGTAACTTGTTAGAGTACTTTCATGTTACCCACATAAAATCATGCCTTTAAAACACGTCTTCTGCTGATGTCATCACTCTTGATGTACAGAAATCATCACTAGTCATCAGGTTTGGGACTCAGCCTGAAGTAACAAGCTGCTGTTGTCTAAAGAAAACATCAAGCAGCTTTCAGTCACCTGGTTCACAGTAAACACTCAGTGAGGTTTGGACCGACTGGATCCTTTCTGCCATCTGCATCACAGCAGCAGGTGATTCTGACTTTATCAACACTGTGAAACTTTGGCTCCGTGTTCCTCTCTATAAAAAAGCCTAATCTGAGAAAAAATATGCTATCGGCACGGAGCTATTGACGTTAAAAGGTGCATCAACCGGTGAATATCAAACTTCAAACTAACTTCACCCCGGTGATCAACGGAGCCTAACTGGTCCAGTCTGGTCTCAAAACGGCAGACTGCGCTCACAAGCTTTCAATTCAAATCTTCAGGTTTGATAGTGAAGCTAAACTTACAGTTAACAATAATGTTCCTACCCGTTTCTTTGATCAGTTCAAATTAATGTGAATATTTATAAGTTCTGCAGTTTATTGTTGTGTTCATTCTGAAAGCGAGTCGTAACCTACAAGCCTCCAGTCTACTTTTAATAACATATGTAGCTTATAATACCTTAATTTTTTTTATTTGCACTGACTAAACATTTAACCATTTAAAAGAAAAATAAAAGTAGCGAAATGTAACTTTGAGAAAGTAACTAATAACTAATTACATAAATTGGAAAAACTAACGTGTTAAGTTACTCGTTACCGCGAAAAAGTAATCTGATTACTGTAACACGTTACCCCCAACACTGCTCTTCATACAGAAAGATAGAAACATCACTCTTCATACAGAAACATCACTCTTCACAAAAAGATAGAAACATCACTCTACCTAGAAACGTCACTTAAAGTCAGTGTCTTCTTCTTCTAACCCAAAGTCAGTGTCTTCTTCTTCTAACCCAAAGTCAGTGTCTTCTTCTTCTAACCCAAAGTCAGTGTCTTCTTCTTCTAACCCAAAGTCAGTGTCTTCTTTGAAATCACTGCTCAAGACTCTTTTATAGATTTGCTTTGAAGTAATTTCTCGTTTTTCAATCTTGTATTTCCCTTATTGTTTGTTCTACGCTTTGTTTCTCTCTCTGTGAAGCACTTTGTAAACTCTGTTTTTATAAAAGTGCTGTATGAATAGTTCATCATTATCATTATTATTATTATTATGATTTAATTTTAGCAGTCTGTCATCTGTCTGTTATCTGTCTGTCTGTCATCTGTCTGTCTGTCGTCTGTCTCTCAGTCTACAGACTAATATAATCTGTCTGTCTGTCTGTCTTATGTGTCTGTCTCTCTTCTTGCAGGACACCAAGCAGTTCGACCCGTTCCAGGAGTGGACAGACGGTTACGTCCGCTTCATCTACAACGGTGAGCAACACTCCACACTGAATAAATACAGACTTCCATCTATCCACCAGGACGCCCCTAATATACTGATGTACTTATATACTTATATTCTTATATACTTATATTCTTATATTGTTATATACCTATAGTCTTATATTCTTATATACTTATATTATTATATACTTATATACTTATATTTGTATATACTTATATTCTTATATACTTATATACTTATATTCCTATATACTTATATTTGTATATACTTACATTCTTATATACTTATATACTTATATTCCTATATACTTATATTTGTATGTACTTATATTCTTATATACTTATATTCCTATATACTTATATTCTTATATTCTTATATACTTATATTATTATATACTTATATACTTATATTATTATATACTTATATTCTTATATTCTTATATACTTATATTATTATATACTTATATACTTATATTTGTATATACTTATATTCTTATATACTTATATACTTATATTCCTATATACTTATATTCTTATATTCTTATATACTTATATTATTATATACTTATATACTTATATTTGTAAATACTTATATTCTTATATACTTATATTATTATATACTTATATTCTTATATTATTATATACTCATATACTTATATTTGTATATACTTATATTCTTATATACTTATATTCTTATATTCTTATATACTTATATTCTTATATACTTATATACTTATATTCCTATATACTTATATACTTAATTATACTTATCTTAGACATTAATTTAAACCTAATGGAGCAAACCAAAAAGCAAATCTAATTATATTAATGTTCTTTGATGTTTTTCTATATGTGTACTGGCCAGCTATTGAAATAATCTTTCTGCTGATAAATGGCAGATATATTATAACTAAAAGATAACTTGCATTACATCATGTTATGTCATAAATACCATGTTAATATTAATAACACTATTATACTCATGTAATAGAAGTTTACATCCTAGGACTGATATGAAGAAGCTGGTTGATTTCTAGGTGAAGACAAGAACGCACAGCGACATTTGTCCGGCTGGGCGATGAGAAACACCAACAACCACAACTGCCAGATTCTGAAGAAGTCTTGTTTGGGCGTGGTGGTTTGTTCCCGCGGATGTTCGCTGCCGGACGGATCCAGACTGCAGCTCCGCCCGGCCATCTGCGACAAAGCCCGGCAGAAACAACAGAGTAAGATCTCAGCCGAAACCACAAAAACGGAGATTCATTATTATTATAAAAGAAGAAGAGTGTTTCAACCAGCAACCCTTCAGTCAGACCAGGTTCAAACCCCAGACCCCATCGTTCATTCAGTGTGTGTGTGTGTGTATGTGTGTGTGTGTGTGTGTGTGTGTTGCAGAGAAGCTGTGTCCCAGCTGTAATGCCGGTCTGGAGCTGCTGCCTTGCCGTGGACACAGTGGATATCCTGTCACCAACTTCTGGAGAGTCGATGGAAAAGCCATTTTCTTCCAGGTGTCAACCTTTACCTTTCTCTAGTTCTAATTATTAGAGCTAATCTAATCCTAATATAATCTCTAGTTCTAATTATTAGAGCTAATCTAATCCTAAACAACTGGTCCAACAGGAGACTGATGGGAACAGTGACAGCAGTCCGGCTGGTTCAGTCCTGAACCAAATCCAGTCTCCTATTGACTGTCGATGGAAAAGCTCTTAATAATGTCTGATTAGTCTGATTAGTCAAATTAGTCTGACTTGTTCACATTCACAAACATCAGCTGGTTAACAAACCAAACTGTTGTGGGTGGATTTAAGATTTGTGCTTCTTTAATACAACAGGCTGCTCTGCTCACTGGTTCATTAAGGGTATGTTAGCGGTTTTTGTTATTATTATATATATATATTATATTTTGATAATCAATCAATCTGTTGATTACTACCTCAATTAATCAAGTAATCAGACAAAAAGCAGAATTATTTTCAGCTTTAACAACAAGAGTTTTATTTAAAAACCGCATCTTGTACAATGCTGTCTTTCAAATCACTTGAGATGACAGTTATAATACAAAAAGAAAACTGCATGCTATAAATCATATGTGTTTTTATAATGGATGTATCCACAGGTCTTTTTCCATTGTTCTCAAAACAAAAAGTTAAGTCTTCAGTTTGTTAAAACTTAAATTTGAAAGGAGCTGAACTGTTAAATAATAAATACATAAAGACTATGGAGACAGGATGAGACTCTTTATAAGGAAACAGTTTGATGTCTTCCTTCCTGAGTGGGAAGCTGCTGACTCGGCAGTATGATGCCGGACCTCAGCAGCACCTGCACAGGTAGAAATAGTCTAGAGTAGTCTCAATGTTGTGGTTTATTTCTGTGTGTAGCATTTGGAAAAATTATATATGCTGTTTTGTATTTTGTGTGAAAACAATGAAAATCTACAGTTTTGCAAAATGATCAAGGGTTTAGATGGCTGTATTCATTATTATTATTATTATTATTATTATTATTATTAGTTTGTTTTTAAAAAAAAAAAAACGAATATCTGCAAGGCGTTCCTGTGGAGTGTCAAGGCAGTTCTGGTTTCTAGGTTTGAGACTATCTCTGATTATCAGTGTAACGGTAAAAAGAGACGTAGTTACTGATTTATTGAGCAAGGAAAAGAAGATGGGGTCTAAAGTGAATCCTGTGGAACTCCACAGGTACAGTGAGCTGAGGATGATGATGATGTCATACCATCCCAGAACTATCACTACTATCTGTGCTTACACTTTTTTATTTATATCAAAATTCCCCGATATAATGGCACTTCTCACCAATCGATCCTCTCTATTGACTATTTCTGCCTGAAAGTAGTTCCTGTGAAAATATTAGAAAAATGCTTTATTGTTTCAGACCTACTGATAATAGAAAGCTTGTTTTTTTCCAATACAAGACTCATTTTAAAATATTTGTAGTAGTTTCATAAGGAAGAAAGGACAAATGGGCTGAACATTGACGATGGCCGAAATGATCCTACCATGACATTTCATCAGTGTTGGGCAAGTTACTGAAAATTTGTAATTAGTTACAGTCACTAGTTACTTCTCTCAAAAAGTAATTGAATTACTTTACCAAATATAGCCGCAAGCGGCGATTCAAGGGTTCAAACCTTTTTGTGCTCAATAGAACGGTACTGATGTCGCGAATAAAGCATCAGTGGTTCCGAGGACATCGTCCAAATATTTCCCTTGATATATCTGCCAAGTTTCACGATCACTGAACAAACGGGTGTGGAGTTACGGACGTTTTTTTGTTAGGCCACGCCCATTTTTTGCATTTGCGGGGCCCCCTTTTGGTCAAATCACACAAAATTCGGTACGCATGTTTGAAATGCCATTCCAGACGAGGCTGAGAAGTTTGGGACCGATTATGCAAATGGGTTAGGGTTAGGGTTACCCTAACCCAACACCTAACCCAAAAAGTAGATGTCACATTACTGTTTTTCACATTATGCAAATTAGCAAAAAATCCATCATGGCAGACTTTTATGGTCCAAGAGGCTTTTTTGTAGAGCACATTCAGCTGGACTTGTGTGTCAAATTTCAAGTCAATCAGACTTACGGTGTGAGGGGCGTGGCCTTTCCAAAATTGCATTTTTGGGCCTTAATTACAGCGCCACCATCTGGCCGATTGGGCTCATATTTCTAGGGAAGCATTTGCAATTCATTTCCAGTTATTAGGCCAAGTTTCATGGTTTTCGCTCATTCCAGCTCATGGCAATTTGAGCCGCGGCGGAAGACAAATAATAATAATAAACCGGCACAAAAACAATAGGGTTCTACCCCTTCGGGGTTTGAACCCTAATTACTGCATAATAAAAGTAATTAGTTACTAGGGAAAGTAACTTTTGCGTTACTTTTAAATGTCTGCTTCAATTCTCTTATTACACATAGCTATATTATTTTAGTGTTGCTGTGGCACAGCTGGGACAAGACTACCCATTATCACTATGATGAAAAGTAAGTAGTGGAACAATAAAACTCAATAGATATGTTTTGATAGGTGTATTTATTGCAGCCTCACAGGCTTCAGATCAGCATCAGTTCACTGTGTGGGCGGAGTTACGCACCGGGAGCAGAGCTGCCAACTCTTTTCCAAGGAAAGCAGCTATTGGCTGCTCAGAAAGTCGCTAACCCTAACCCAGATGATGTCATACGATAATTTGCATATCAATATATAATGCTGCACTTGTTATGCACGCCGCGGCGTAGCCCGTTTTAATATAAGTGCTGACTCCAGAGCAGAGCAGAAACACCACAGTGAGGCTGAGGGACGAAGATGGAGGCTAAATTTGAAAAATAAAGATCTCACGGATTACTCCTTTAAGAATACTTTATGTTGTTTGAAAATGTAAGAATGTTTTAGTTGTTTTAGTTTAGTTACTATTATTATAATTAATTAATAATTAGAATTATTATTATAATTATCACATTCCAGGCTAAAGGTGTCCATGATCACCCCAGACCAGAGTCCAAGTCCGAGACTGAAGCCAGACGAAGCTCTGTGAAGAGAAGAGTCAGTTCTCCTCCGTTCACACAGAAGAGACGACTCATCGAAACACAGGTAACCTTTCTCTGAGTTTGACTGCTACAGTCTGAGTTAATCATACATCATATAGGGCTATTAGTCTCATAGCCCTATATGATGTTTGATGTATGATGTTTGATGGTTTCTTGAATGGTTTCTTAGGGAAGATCTGACCTCTTACCTCTGATCCCTGATCCCTGATCCCGACTCCCAGGGTTAGGGTTAGGGTTACCCTACCTAAACCTTACACACTTCGGACTAAATGGCCTTCAACAATATTCAGGTTGACTAAACTATCTAGTCCTCAACTGGAGGATCCAGGCTCAGTCCGCCCTGCTGAAGTGTCCTTGAGCAAGACACTGGCTGATTATCAAAACCAAGAACACCAAGTCGCTACTTTTACAGTTTTATAGTTTCAGATGGACTGTGAGCTTCACATCGCACTGATTGATGAAGACACACAGCAGTTAATTTTCCAGCTGTTAACCAGCTCTGTACTGCAGACGGAGTCTTGGGGCTTTCAATTCGTTCTCGTCGGTCAAGTCTCCATCTGATGCATCCTGGATATTTTGAGGTTGGCAAGGAGACTTTTGGGTTTTCTATCCATCCTCCATCTGTCCATTCTTTTGTTTTGGAATCGTGCTTCTGCGATTAGATATTATGTAAAACGCGTCATGGAGGACACAAGAACGCACAAGAACGCGTCAGCAATTGATAGTCAGCAACTGAGTCTCTACCTGTTCTGTAGCTGACCCTGACCTCTGACCTCTGACCTCTGACCTCTGACATTTGACCTCTGACTTCCCTGTGGAGGGGGGCAAGAGAAAAGACTGTTCCCCCACAGGGAGCAATAGACAATCGCATTATAGGCGGGTTTTCCAGGTCAATAAGGAAAGGGAAGGGAGAGCAGCATGGCATCCCAGCAGCTGCTATCAGCCGCAGTGCATTATGGGACTCTGATTTATCAAACGTTAGTGTGCCTGCAAACCGTTTTCTATTCATGACCCGTGAACACAGACAGTGACAGGAAAGCTGACTGCACTAGTGCATTTTGCATATAAATATACAAATCTGTAAATACTATTATTGCTGTTTGTTGTTGTTTACAGGCTCTGGGTGCAGCCCTGCTCTGTTGAAGTTGTTTATTGTTGTTGTTTATTATTGTTGTTTACAGGCTCTGGGTCCGGCTCTGCTCTCTTGTGTCGAGGCTCCGGAGCGATTCTCCTTCATTGCTGAATCCAACTTTCCTCTCCAGTCGCAGCATTACCCAGCATTCCAGAGCCCCGAGCCCTACTACAACTCCCACAATGCCCTGGGAGAGGCCCCTTCCACCTTGCAGAAATCAACCAATCCCAGGCTGTACATGGCCAGGCCGGGGTGTGGCTATGAGTTCCCAGGCTACCTGACCTCTACCTCCTATCCAGCGACCTCTGACCTCTGTGACCCCAGGTCAGTGCGTGTGTGTGTGTGTGTGTGTGTCTATTAATGTAGTTATTCTAGGTGTGTGTGTGTATTAACGCAATTACTCTATGTGTGTGTGCGTGTGTCAGCAGGGTTGCTCCGGTCCTCGGCTCCTCCTCCTCGTCTTCCTCAGCTCCTCTCTCCTCCTCCTCCTCCTCCTTCGACCCGCAGGCGAAGCCTCACGGCTGGAAGGAGCTGCTGAAGAGCTCCGCCCCCTACGGCGAGAATCACCATTACTACAGCCCAGAATACCCCTGCCGTTACCCTGGCAACGCCCCAGGATCCCCCGCAGCCCTGCAGACCATCATCACCACCACAACCAAGGTAATACTGTTACTGATATCAGTATCAATACCAAAATCAATACCAATAATAAAACACTGACACTGGAACAAAACCTTGAAATCAATTCTGCAAAAGTATAAACACATTTTAAATCGTTGTTCCTCGACCACAATCTTATCCTGACTTAACCTCTCTGGGGTAAAGCATGCTTACACATGGGATCTTCCAAACGACCTGATCGCAGTGACTGACAGGTGTCGGCTGTGCTCGAACCCTAACCCTAACCCTAATCTTTGGATGTGATAGGAGGAGTCATGGGATAGCTTTTCACAAACCTACTCCTAACCCTAACCGTCGATCACCGAAAGGCTTCTGAATTGTCCAGAGTTCCCTTGAGTCCACCAGTTGTCTCCAGTGAGGAACCCATGCAGCTTGGAAGAACCAAACTCTCCCAGCAAGAAAGAGACACGAGAATGAAAGAAAAGTGCTGTCTGTATTGTGGCTCTTCAGGTCATTTCAGAATCTCTTGCCCAGAACTTTTGGGACAAGCTGGGGCTTGTCAGTGACAGGGAGAATGTTGGCGAGCCATCTTATTTCTCCCAATCCATCCACCTCCCAACCTTTCCTGCTATTCTCTCTTGGGTTGATGAGCAATTTGACCTCCAGGCTTTTGTTAATTCAGGTGCCTCTGGCTGTTTAATCGACCGCTCCTTGGCTCAAGAATGGAGGGTTCCTTTTATTATTTCTCGAGAATTCCTCTCTGGTCCTGAGACTGCTGCCATGGAGGAATACATCCGTGATGCCCTTGCTGCTGGCTTCATCCGCCCTTCTACCTCTCTGGCCGGCACAGGCCTCTTCTTCGTGGGAAAGAGAGACGATGGCCTTCAACCCTGTATTGATGTCAGCGGTGTGACGACCCTCCCAATCTCCTGCTCTGCTTGCTGTACATGTTTGTCTGTCCTGCAGGAGCCTGGTGGGCGGGGTCGTCATCACTGCCAATGGAGTGCACCTGGGCCCGGTGAACTCCTTGGGCTTAAGAAGCCTTCAGACATCAGTGTCGCTCTCCCTCCTCACCTATGCACACCTTTTGTTCTGTTTTTTTGGTTTGATGTAGTTTGTGTTGTTTGTTTACCCCTTAGTTTTAGTTAATAACCATCGTTTTAACTTTTACTTTGGCGTATATCTCCCCTCATTGTTACTTCCTTGAGCCAGGTTGTAACAGCGGGCTAAATAAGGTGACTGTCAAGAACCGTTATCCCCTGCCTCTGATGTCATCTGCCTTCAAATTGTTGAAGGGAGCTACTGTGGTCCAAGTTTGATCTCTGCAATACTTACAATCCAAGAAGGGGACAAATCCAGACCACCTTCAACACACCTAGTGGGCATTATGAGTGCCTGGTCATTTGTTTGTTTTTGTCTACTTGGACGACATCTTGATGTTCTCGAGGACCCTTTCTGAGCATATCCAGCACGTCCGTGTTCTGCAGTGTCTCCTAGAAAATCATCTCTACATTAAACCGAAGAAATTAGTGTTTCATATCTGCAAGGTAGCCTTTTTGGGCTACATCATCTCCACTGGCAGTGTCCAAATGGATTCTCAAAAAGTTAAGGCAGTTCTGGATTGGCCCCAGCCCACATCGGTTAAGCAAGTCCAGCGGTTCCTGGGTTTTGTTCATCTGCAACTTCAGCTAGATGGCAACTCCTCTCACCGCCTTAACTAAGGGACCCTCCTCCTGCTTCACCTGGTCTCCTGATACTGTGAAAACCTTCCAGATACTGAAACAGCACTTCATTTCTGCTCCCATCCTGGTGCATCCTGACCCTTCACTACCCTTCATTGTTGAGGTGGATGCTTATGGGAGTGGGGGCAGTCTTGTCTCAGCAGTGCTCCCGAGATCAGAAACTCCATCCATGTGCCTTCTTTTCTCTTAATCTGAGTCCCGCTAAAAAGAACTACGACATTGGTAACCGTGAGCTTCTGGTAGTCAAGCCAGCTTTGGAAGAGCGAAGGTAGTGGTTGGAGGGCGCTAAGCACCTCTTTGTCGTTTGGATGGATCCTAAGAATCTAGCCTACATCCAGGATGCCAAGCGCCTCAACTCCCATCAGGCCAGGTGGCCCTTTACTTCAACCGGTTCCAGTTCACCATTTCCTATCACCCAGGTTCCAAGAACCTGAAACCAGAGGATCTCTTGCACCAATTTGACCTGTCCGAGGAGGACCAGGTTCCTGAATCCATCATCCCCTGCTCCCACATCATCGCTCCTGTCACCTGGGGAATCAAGACTGTGGTGAGAGAAGCTCAGCACCAGGAGGCCAATCCCAGAAGTGATCCACCCAATTGTCTCCTGTTCCAGGACACTTGAAACAGGAACACAAACTCCACAGCAAAATGTCCCACTTGTAACTCCTCCCATCAGCATCCAGCTGGTTTTCTGCTTCTATTGCCTATTCCCACCTGCCCTTGGTCCCACATTTCTTTGGACTTCATCACTGGTCTTCCTCCTTCAGAAGCTTTCACTGTCATCATGGTCACGGTGGACTGGTTCTCTAAGGCTGCCCACTTCATCCCTTTGCCCAAGCTTCCCTCAGCTCAAGAGACGGCCCAGCTGGTTATCCGGCATGTTTTCCGGCTTCATGGTCTTCTCCAAGATATTGTTTCTGGCCATGGTCCTCAGTTCATGTCTCGATTCTGGAAGGCCTTCTGTTCCCTTTTGGGGGCCTCTGCCAGTTTGGCTTTGGGGTTCCATCCTCACTCCAACTGCCAGACAGAATGTATCAACAAGGACCTCGAGACCATCCTGAGGTGCTGTGTGTCATTCAATAGAGCTGCAACGATTAATCGATTAATCGATTAGTTGTCAACTATTAAATTAATCGCCAACTATTTTGATAATCGATTAATCGGTTTGAGTAATTTTTAAAGAAAAATAAGTCAAAATTCTCTGATTCCAGCTTCTTAAATGTGAGTATTTTCTGGCTTCTTTACTCCTCTTTGACAGTAAACTGAATATCTTTGGGTTGTAGACAAAACAAGACATTTGAGGACGTCATCTTGGGCTTTGGGAAACACTGATTGACATTTTTTACCATTTTCTGACATTTTATAGACCAAACAACTAATCGATTAATCGAGAAAATAATCGACAGATTAATCGACAATGAAAATAATCGTTAGTTGCAGCCCTATCATTTAACCCATCTACCTGGAGTCAACATATTGCCTGGGTGGAATATTGCCGTTAAACATGGAGGAGGGTTTGAGCTGCTCTAAAACGTGCTTCATCCAGGCATCAGCACCAGGCTAATCGTCGCCACCACCCTGCTCCTTTTCCCGCAAGTTGGCTCCTCGGTTTGACGGTCACTTCAAGTCTGTGAGTGCGGACATTGGGATTGGGCGATTGTGTCATTCTGAAACACTCCTTCTCTTCTCTCCTCTCCTCCTCTCCTCTCCTCTCCTACTCCCCTCTCCTCCTTTGTCCTCTCTCCTCCAGGTCTCCTACCAGCCTTGTCCAAAACCTCCTGCAGCTCTCCCTTCCTACCAGTCGTGTCCTAAACCTACCACCGGTCTCCCAGCCTACCAGTCCTGTGTTCCCCCTAAACCTCCGGTCCTCCCCGGCTGCTCCTCCCTCATGGACGACGCCTCCTCTTACTCCTCTGAGGTCAAGGTGACTGAGGAGTCAGGAGGAGTGATAAAGTCTCTGTCCTTTCAGCCTGACTCTCTGCAGACCAAGACAGAGCGAGCCGACAGCTACGACTACCGCTACAGTTATCCAAACACATACCGATACGACGAGTACTGAATACATACTTACTAAATACAAGTACTACAGCTAACACAACAACCACTACTGCTACTGCTACTGCTGCTACTGCTGCTACTACCGCTACTACTGCTACTACTACAACTACTGCCACTACTACAACAACTAGTACAACCACCAGTACTACTACTACTGCTACTACTGCTGCTGCTACTACTACTACTAGTACCGCTACAGCTATCCTAACACTTATCGATATGACAAATACTGAATAAATACTTATCCTAATACAGCTAGTACAACCACCACTACTGCTACTACTACTACTGCTACTGCTACTACTACTACTGCTGCTACTACTAGTACAGCTAGTACAACCACCACTGTTACTACTACTTCTACTACTACTGCTACTGCTACTATAGACCAATTTTTTCAGATCATGTCATGTGTCTGCATGCGCACGCATCTGGAGGCAAAAAGCTTGCTGGAGGTGCACTGGGAACAGTGTGGATAAACAAAACACTCTCACGCTTGCAATATTTTCTTGCAGTATAAGCAAAACTGTCTGAAGTCAGAGCTGTTTTTTAAGGTTATTCTGTTCTTATTGTAAAAGAACAAATTGGTACATCATCTTTTTTGCTGAAAACAACTTTGATCACCCACTTTGTAGATGCTGGACTTGTCGCTGGATAGGGAGCACGTCAGAAGCAAGCACACAAAATCCATCGGCTATATCCTTCTATCTTTTATCCTGAGTGTGGCCACCTATTACATAATTGTATGTATCTAAAGATTTATATGGCCTACGGATCGGTTACCCTTTACTTAACGTTAATTTGTTAACGTAACCCTTGCGGTCCTTTGGTCCAAGTGACTGAACGCAGTGTAAAAGATCGTTCATTGTTCCACATTTTTCTAAAGATAGATACAGCTAGTTTGCTTGCTGTGTATAGTTGTGTATGCTAATGCTACTGTAGGCGCTTTCTGCCTCCACTCTTTGCAGGCTTGTGATGTCAGCAGTGTTTACAAATAGAAAAATGGCCCATAACTACTACTAATACTACTACTACTACTGCAACTATAACTACTACTGATACTACTACTACTACTGCTACTACTACTATAATCAACACTACTACAACTACTACTATCCCAGCCTACACACTCCATTCCAAGTGCTTAGAAGATTTTGTGGGTTTTCCATCATTGGCATCATGGTCATGTTTCCAGCACATCTGGAAATAGGGTCAGGGGTCAAAGTTCAGATCATGTATCATCATATATTAACATCTGGAGTGTTATTTATTGAAGGGTTGTGGACTGGATTGGTCTGGATCGGCAGACAGGACAGAACTATAAACTGATTGAACTAGTCTGAACTGAACTAGTCTGAACTGGACCAGTCTGGACAGGACTGGACTGGACTGGTTCCAGACTGTTTTGTCACATTTTGGTTCAAACTTTCCCCTGTAGGGATGAACAAACTAAACTATATTAAAGTGGACGAAGTGTACAGAACTGAGCTGAACTGAACTGGAGTCCTTGGATCAGAAGGAAAATCTTATTCCTTTTACAGACTGGTAGTCAGAGATGGATTTGTTCTTTTCCTGCTTCACCTCAGTGCTCGGCCTAGGGTTAACCTGAACCCTAGCAAGACTGACTAGCAGTGCTAACTATCAGGTGAACCTGGGCTGACTGGTTACTAAGCCATCCCCACTCACTGCCAAGGGAAGGAAGCAGAAAAGGAGACAAGGAGATTATGAAACCAACAGATGAGGAGACGATGTGACAAGGATACAACAACATAGAAACAACGGGATGAGATAAAAGGACATTATGTTAAATAAAATAAAAATGAGGAATGTTTTTTCTGAACTGAAGTATTTGGACTGGTGGCAGCATGTTGCCTTTCTGTCAGCAGAAAACATTGCATGGATTTTTATACAGACTGAGTTCCTGCCTGGTGCTATGGGCTTTAATGAACCAGGCTCATTGACATATACTAGTACTGTGGTTTCAGAATATACTAGTACTGTGGTCATTATACTAGTACTGTGGTTTCAGAATATACTAGTACTGTGGTCATTATACTAGTACTGTGGTTTAATGCTAGTACTGTGGTTTAATGCTAGTACTGTGGTCATTATAACATGCTAGTATTTTGTCATAACATGCTAGTATGTTGTCATGACCTCCACATGTGATCCTGTGTCTCCCTCTGGGTCCGGAGCCGGAGTTTCAGAAACCTGCTGCAGATCAAAGGCCTGATGTTTGGAAGTCGGATGGTTTCACTCTGTCTGAGTAATAAATGTTGTTTTGACAAGAACAAGTCTGGACTAGAAATACTGCTGCTGTCCTGACAATGAACCTCTCCTCCTCTCCTCCCCTCCTCTCCCCTCTCTTCTCCTCTCTCCCATTCCCTCTCCTCCTCTCCCCCTCTCCTCCTCTCCTCTCCTCTCTCCTCCTCTCTCTCCTCTCCTCCTCTCCTCCCCTCCTCTCCCCTCTCTTCTCCTCTCTCCCATTCCCTCTCCTCCTCTCCCCCTCTCCTCCTCTCCCCTCCTCTCCCCCTCCCCTCTCCTCCTCTCTCCTCCTCTCCTCTCTCCTCCTCTCTCTCTGCTCTCCTCCTCTCCCCTCCTCTCTCCCCCTCCCCTCTCCTCCTCTCTTCTCTGATAGTTTAATGAACCTGGTTAAAGCTGTCAGTACTGTCACTACCTTCCATTACAGTCACTCATTCCTGCTCAAGTTTTCCACCAGTCACTCATTACTCTCCGTTCAGTTGACATTAGCATCAGTCAGTACATTATTATGTTCAGCTTTCACAAGTTGGCAGAACAGACAGAATGCCACCCAGCTCTGAACACTCGCACATCCAGTGCATAGACTGTACTGGATTCATACAGATACATACAGTATAACATATGAGTAATATAATACACTACAGATTCATATAATACACTACAGACACATATAACACCCTACAGATTCATATAATACACTACAGACACATATAATACACTACAAATTCATATAATACACTACAGAGTCATATAATACACTACAGACACATATAACACCCTACAGATTCATATAATACACTACAGACACATATAATACACTACAAATTCATATAATACACTACAGAGTCATATAATACACTACAGAGTCATATAATACACTACAGATTCATATAATACACTACAGACACATATAATACACTACAAATTCATATAATACACTACAGACACATATAATACACTACAGATTCATATAATACACTACAAATCCATATAATACACTACAGATTCATATAATACACTACAAATTCATATAATAAACTACAGATCCATATGATACACTAGATATATGTATTTGGGTTTGTTGGACTTCATTTACTGTAGCACGAGCACCAGTAATATTTTGCTGTGCCCCAGTAAAGGGGGGAAATTTAGCTTATTTGTAAAAATACACTACACACCACATATAACACACTAACACTCCAGTGCCACATAATGCGTTGACTGTGCCACACCAAAATTATCTTGTTAAATGTTAGATCTGTATTCATTATCTTATTCTACCATATAATCTGTTGTTTTTATTCATCACAGAACAGCTTTCAGGTCTGTGTGTCTGCTAAACCAGTTTGTCCCGATGTCTCCTCCAGATCCTGCTAACACTGTCTCAGGTGGTCCTACACGGTCTCAGGTGGTCCTACACTGTCTCAGATGGTCCTACACTGTCTCAGGTGGTCCTACACGGTCTCAGGTGGTCCTACACTGTCTCAGATGGTCCTACACTGTCTCAGATGGTCCTACACTGTCTCAGGTGGTCCTACATGGTCTCAGGTGGTCCTACACTGTCTCAGATGTGATGGTCCTACACTGTCTCAGATGGTCCTACACTGTCTCAGGTGGTCCTACACGGTCTCAGGTGGTCCTACACTGTCTCAGATGTGATGGTCCTACACTGTCTCAGATGGTCCTACACTGTCTCAGATGTGATGGTCCTACACTGTCTCAGGTGGTCCTACACTGTCTCAGATGGTCCTACACTGTCTCAGATGTGATGGTCCTACACTGTCTCGAAGGGTCCTACACTGTCTCAGATGGTCCTACATGGTCTCGAATGGTCCTCCAGCTCTTTGGATGTAATCCCTTTTAAATTCCTCAGAGGTCCTTGTGTGAACACATCCATCACCTCCTAAGCTACTTTAACACTCCAACTGTCCTATAGTCCTACATAAACACCTAAAGAAACCTTGATCTATCCCTCCTTCAAAATTACTGATCTCTAAATCACCTTTTATTTCTAACATCACTGTGAAAGTTATTGCTAAACTTTTAGAGTAGTTTAAGGTAATATTTTGTTTCCACCAACAGCACCATACGTTGACTGCCCTTTTAAGAGTTGTAAACCACATTCACATGCTCACTGATATGGGGAGGAGATAATGACTGAATTTTCAGTTTTGGGTGAACTATTCCTTTAACCCTAAAACAACTGTTAGTTCAAATGAACTAACCCACACCTTAAGCATAATGATGGCTTAAACGTAGCTAGCTCTAGGCCTAACTATTAGTGCAGCTGAACTTTACACTGACTCTAAACCAGCTATGAGTTGAACATAGTTCCATGTGGCTGGTTCATCCACCAGTGCAGCTAATCCTGCTGTGTGTAATGCTATCCTTTTACCAAACAACCACCTCACCCTGTCTTCTTATCTTCTAATCTGCTCTGTCTTCTCCTCTCTGCTGAAAGGTTTCCAGATCACCATCACTCCATCTCTGCTTTTTCACACGCAAATCATTTCATCCTCCTACCTCTCCTCACCACTAAATAAATCATCCTATCCAGTGACATCAGATACCTTTTCAAACAACAGCGCTCTATCCCACATCTGTCCCCTCTCCTCCACTCAGATGTGGCTGGGCACTAATGGATGTTTTCAATTTAATGCTACATGGTTCTGATTAACAACAGAGAGAGAGAGAGAGAGAGAGAGAGAGAGAGAGGGAAGGAGAGACAGGCAGGGAAGGAGAGACAGACAGGGAAGGAGAGACAGGCAGGGAAGGAGAGACAGACAGGGAAGGAGAGACAGGCAGGGAAGGAGAGACAGACAGGGAAGGAGAGACAGGCAGGGAAGGAGAGTTATACAGAAGCTGGAGAGGGAAGGAAAAATGACAGAAAATTACAGAAAACAAGAGAAAAACAGCTACAGAGAAAGCGATAGCAAGCAAGACAGTGAGAGAGAGAGAGAGTATGTAAGGTACTCTGTTTTAGCTAGCAGTGCTAAATAGATGCATTATGGGAAGCGCTGAAGATACTGAAGCGTGGCTCTCTTTTGATGAAATTTAAATATTAACTTCCAAAACATGTTTAGCTCTCAGTACCCCCTTTCCATTGGAAATGAGAAAAAGTAGCCAGCACTGGAAAGATAACTTATTGGTTGACAACCAGCCTTAAAGAGAAAGAGAGGTTCCTGGTGAACAACAAGAGTTAAAGAGAGGTTCCTACTAAACAACAAGAGTTAAAGTGAGGTTCCTAATAGACAACAAGAGTTAAAGTGAGGTTCCTACTAGACAACAAGAGTTAAAGTGAGGTTCCTAATAGACAACAAGAGTTAAAGTGAGGTTCCTCATAGACAACAAGAGTTAAACAGAGGTTCCTACTAAACAACAAGAGTTAAAGAGAGGTTCCTACTAGACAACAAGAGTTAAAGTGAGGTTCCTAATAGACAACAAGAGTTAAAGTGAGGTTCCTCATAGACAACAAGAGTTAAACAGAGGTTCCTACTAAACAACAAGAGTTAAAGAGAGGTTCCTACTAGACAAGAGTTAAAGTGAGGTTCCTAATAGACAACAAGAGTTAAAGAGAGGTTCCTAATAGACAACAAGAGTTAAAGAGAGGTTCCTAATAGAAAACAAGGGTTACACAGAGGTTCCTGGTGAACAACAAGAGTTAAAGAGAGGTTCTTGGTGAACAACAAGAGTTAAAGAGGGGTTTCTCGTGGTTCCTGATGGACAACGAGCCTTTGAAAGAATCTCAAGGGTAGAAGACAGCTGGCAAAGTTCTTATCAAAGTGAGTCACAAAAATATCCTGATTATCCTGGGAGCTGCTAAACTATTCTTCCAAACATTTCCCCACGCAGAGATGCTATCAGAGGGAGGAACTCTCCGCTTTCTGCTGAAGAGATAGCGATCAGGAGGAGAGGACCAGCAGTGTCATGCCTCTTTAAGAAGACAGTACATTTCTATGACTCTTCCTGCTGAGATAAGAGTTCTCACGGAACGCAGAATACAAAATACACACAGCATAACACACACCAACACAAACTGCACACAACATGACACACACCAACACAAACTGCACACAACATTCACAATTGCTTACACACATTTTCTGAAACCAAGGCTCATTTTCTCAAAACTCTAAACACAAAACAGAAAAACACTAACGCAAAATGCTAAACTCAAACACAAATCTCTTGCAAAAAGAAACACTGCATTCAAAACTGTTATCTCTTCTCAAAATTGAATTTTGCATAAAAATGACAAACACAACCATCATATAAATAATCTTACTAACACCCGACTACACACTGATGTGCTCAACGGAAAACACTATTATGAATATCTGATCAATAGGCTTATGGGTTTCAGAGTTACACTTATGCACAGTAGTCTGTTGTAAAACACCGCTGCAGTAATGTTTATATACACAAATATAGTAACACACAAATACTTTATTTTAATCACAAATACTTTATTTCAATCAACCCCTGCATATGTGATGTGTTCTACATACAAAACACAACGCAGTAGGAGAAAAACAGAAAAGGAAAAGGATCAAAAGTTCAGCAGCTTCTGCCTCCTGTGTGTCTGACAGCAGCTCATCTTCATCACAAGCTGTTCACACAGACTGTCACCTCTCAGTTCTGCACAAGGTCCAGAAGCATCATGTGATTGGTCAATATGAAATCACACAACTGTAACATTACAGTAACACACTGGATTACGGACTACCTCACCGGCAGGCCGCAGGGCCGCCTGTCAGACGAGGCGGTGGGCGACACCGGCGCACCCCGAGGAACCGTACTGTCACCATCCAGCTCAACATCACCAAGACCAAGGAGCTGGTGGTGGACTTCAGAAGGAGCAGGAAGCCCCCAAACCCCGTCACCATCCAGGGGGAGGAGGTGGAGATGGAGGTGGAGATGGAGGTGGAGATGGAGGTGGAGATGGAGATGGAGATGGAGATGGTGAACTCCTATCAGGAGTGCAGCTCAACAACAAACCGGAGCGGTCGGACACTGAGGCTCTACAGGAAAGGACAGAGCAGCTGTTCTTCCTGACATAGAGCCTCAGGCTCCTCCCCCCCTCAGGCTCCTCCCCCACACTGCAGGATGGAGCGCCTCAGGCTCCTCCCCCCCTCAGGCTCCTCCGCCCTCAGGCTCCTCCCCCACGCTGCAGGACGTAGCGCCTCAGGCTCCTCCCCCCCTCAGGCTCCTCCCCCCCCCTCAGGCTTCTCCCCCCCTCAGGCTCCTCCCCCCCACGCTGCAGGACGGAGCGCCTCAGGCTCCTCCCCCCCTCAGGCCCCCCCCCCCCCCCCCACCTCAGGCTCCTCCCCCCTCAGGCTCCTCCCCCCACGCTGCAGGACGGAGCGCCTCAGGTGTTCCTTTCTGCCTGCAGCCCTGGGACTGTTCAACACCATCAGAGACCACTGTGCCAGTCAGCCTTGACCATACCCATATAATATGTAGTACTACAGTATATATGATATGTAGTACTACAGCAGTACTACAGTATATATTAGTATGTAGACAGACCTACTGATATGTAGTACTGCAGTATATATGATATGTAGTACTACAGCAGTACTACAGTATATCATAGTATGTAGACAGACCTACTGATATGTAGTACTACAGTATATATGATATGTAGTACTACAGCAGTACTACAGTATATAGTAGTATGTAGACAGACCTACTGATATGTAGTACTACAGCAGTACTACAGTATATAGTAGTATGTAGACAGACCTACTGATATGTAGTACTACAGTAGTACTACAGTATATAGTAGTATGTAGACAGCAGGTTACTTGCCTGTTCTCTGTCAGGATGACGGAAGCAGCAGTGAAGCTCAGGTCGGGCTGGACTCTCTCAGACTGCCTCCCTAAAGCGCCTCATGCTCAGTCCATGTGGACCACATGGTGAACCAAAGTGGCCTGGAGCTCATATGAGACAACTCTTCTCGTTCTTCTTTGTCCTCATTCTCCTCTTCCTCCTCTTCCTCTCACTCCTCTTCCTCCAGCTCTCACTGCAACATCCGCTTCCATTGTTCTCAAAAACAGGACAGCTCATCTGTGGCTTTTTTCATAGAACTAAAGCTCTGATTTCTGAGTGAACAATTCAGCTATTAGTGTTTATATCTGTGATGAGTGGATGTGGCCAATTGGTAAAAGTTTAGCATTTTGAATGACAGTGGTTTCCCAATGAAAACAAGCGATTTCGGCCACGGGGGGCGCTATTACATGCGGCGACACTGAAACGGTCCTCCCGGCCGCCCCGTTTGACCTAGACACTTGTAACTTGGTATATAGCTGTCATTTGGTCTGCTGAACAAATTTCAAATTGGGACCAATAAGGTCCGTCTGGGTAGATTTTCTGCCATCTTGGAAATTTGGAAAAACGTTTGACAATCTTCTCCTCCTGAACCGCAAGTCCAAATGACACCAAATTTGGTATGCATGGTCCATGGACATGCCTGGACAAAATACCATTTTTTGGAATGATCAGGTAAAAAATGGAGGAGTTATTAGCCAATCAGTTTTTGACAAAATTCAACCCCTAAATTCAACCTATCATAAGTCGACTTCACAGTGACCTATGTCTATGAAACTCAGTGGGCACATCGCTGACTGCACCCTTAGGGACTGTACCAAGTTTGGTGTTGATAGCCCAAAGGACGACGACGCAGTACCGATTTCAATTTGTGCTAAGCTAACCGCTAACGCCCGAAATCACACATTAACGACATCTACTCGTAAACGGTGACTCGCATTCACTCCTGATCGCTCGTGGACGCTTCTCGCTCCGTCCTGACTGATTTTCAGAGGCGGTCGCTGTACTGGGCGGTCACGCGCTGTGAATACCTGTCGAGGCTGCTTGCAGCTTTAATTTCTCTATTGTTACTTCTAAGGTTTTGGAAAAAGTAGTCAATGAGCAATTATACCAATATAGTAACTATAGTAACTATTAAATTAATTTCAGTCAGGTTTTAGGGAGACATACTCAACTAGCTCATGTTTGCTAATTGACTTCATCAGGTCTGAATTGGAAGCCGGTAGATTATGTGGTATGATTTTAATTGATTGACAGAAGGCATTCGATACAGTGGACCATTGCCTGGGTTTGTGTCCATTAGCCCTAAATTGATTTATCTCATATCTGTCAGATAGAGATCAGAGGGTTGAAGTTCAAGGTTATCTATCCAATAAGAAACCTGTAACATGCGGTGTTCCGCAAGGGAGGGTCTTAGGTCCCCCATCATTTTTAATTTACATTAATGATATGAAGGCTGCTTGTAGAGAGAATCTGTTTGTATATGCTAATGATTCAGCTATTTTGCTATTTTAGCTTCCCATAAAGATGAGAGCAGATTACAGGCCATTTTAAGTGAATAATTTAGGAAGATTAAGGATTGGCTAGTAGACAACAAGTTATCTCTCCATATGGTCAAATCAGAATTGATCATGTTTGGATCAAATCCTAGACTAGTATTGTCCTTGATGGTCAGTGTTTTTCCTCAAAGTCCTCAGTAAATTATTTAGGATGTCAGCAACCTGGGTGGAGAAAGTATGGCATTAAAGATTATGGGTAAGGTGAATGGAAGGACTAGATTTCTAGCTAGAAAGTTTATTGATGCAGCAAGTCTCAGAATGGTTGCCAACTCTTTAGTTTCCTGTTTTGATAATGCAATTTGTTCATGGTATGTAGGCTTGGCAAAAGTGCTTTAAGATAAAATACAGATTTCCCAAAATAAATGCTGGGTCTGGCCTTGAGGGACCATGTAGGAAAACAACATTTCCAGCAGCTGGGATGGTTACCACTGGCAAAAAGGTCAGTCCACCTGCAGCTCAGTATGCTCCATAATATCTATAACAACAGAGTGTCTAAATGGCTATTTCCAGAGAGTTTGGGATGTACATGTGTATCGGACCAGAGCTAGCATTGCTAATTTATCTTTGACTAGGTTTAAAACTAAAATGGGTAAATATTCTTTTAAGTTTTGTGGTGCTGAGAACTGGAATAAATTACCATTGCACATAAAAGGTAGAGTCAACCCACACCTCTTTAAAAAGCAGGTCAAAATCTGGATGACCCGAAATCTGGCAAGGCAAGGCCAGTTTATTTATACAGTACATTTCATACACATGAGCATTTCAAAGTGCTTTAATTACATAAAAGAAAAATAAAGACATAGGTAACAAAATATATAAACGTGAAAGTGCATTAAAAAAAAAGAAAGATATATAAGATAAAAAAAGATACTGATAAAAGACAAAAGAATGAAAGAAAAAATATTCCAGTGCAGATGAGTGTTCCCCTAAATATTTAAAAAAGCCCTGAACAGAAAAGTGGGGGGGTATCCTCGGACAGTGACTCTCAACCTTTTTCATATCAAGGACCCTAATTTAGTACACAATAGGTCTCTCGGACCCAAATCTATATTTTTATTGTTAGATATGATTTTGTCCAGAATCCTATGACTATCTGTATTGTAGGTAGAGAGATAACAGAGAAACTATGATCAAAACAGTCATCCTTCTACATTCTCTAATTGTGGTATCTTCTTGTAAATTAAATAATGGTGAACTTTGATAATTCATCAATTTGCTGGGGACCCCCTGGAACCTCCTGAAGGACCCCTGGTGGTCCCCGGACCCCACTGAGAGCCACTATCCTAGGATGTGGCAATTCTTAGTATTTCTGGTGATTTTGGTTCTTGGAGGTGTGAAGTAATCACAGTCAAAAAACAGAATCATGTTACTGTGCCGTTTCCCCACAGTCACCAACTATAAAAACGCCCCCTTGTACAAGCCAGTCAGATTTTATCTGATTTTGTCCAGTCCAGTGTCTATGTAGACACTGGCGTCTACTGGTGTCTACACAGTGTCTCTTTAGACACTGGACTCTCTGAAATCGACTAATCAGCGCTAAGAGGAGGGCGGGCCTTCCACAATGGCCAGCCAGTCAGAGCAGTAGCTCATTAGCATAAGAAGCTGCTTATGTAAAACGACCTATTTTCTTGTAGGTGGAAAACAAAACCCTAACCCTAACCCTGGGAAGCTATAACTAAAAAAAAATATTTGAAAAAAACTTAACAGATGAATTTTATAGACACCAGGTAATTATATAAAATTGCTGAAAAAGCAAATGATACCCCTCCTTTAAATCCTGATATAAAAGATTGGAGGCAGAACTCAGATGTTCTGGGAAAAACTAAAAGCTCCTGAAGACCTGAGGGCTCTGGTGGGTTCGTAACACTGAAGGAGATGAGAAAGTAGTTAGTTAGCCTAGGAATAATCCAGATTGAATTTGTTGTTGTTTGGTTGTATTAATTGGGTTATTGTCACTTGAACCTGTTTTGCCATATGTGGCATTGATTGTTGTTGTTAGGACATTGGTTGTTTTATTTTTTGCTGACACAGTGGTTTGTGTGGGTTGGTATTTGCTTCTACTGAGTGGTGCCAACATTTTCTACTGCTTCAGGCTGTGTTGAAAAAAAAACCACTCAATTTTTCACGCCCAGATTGCATTGGAGAGAATTTCCCCACCATAGGCTCCCACATAACACGTACACTGGCACAACATGAATGTGAACAGGGCGAAATGCGACAAACGGCACTGCTAATTACTCAGGCATTTGTTGTTCCGATTTGTAATTTCACAGATGAACTTTCAAGGCCATTTTTGTTCTGAGCCCCTGTTAATGTCTGGTCCTGTAGTGTAGCTATAGTGTAGCTGTTGTGTAGTGTAGCTATGGTGTAGATGCAGTATCACTGTATTACTGTAATGTAGTTGTAGTGTAGCTGTACTGCTGTAATGTAGCAGTAGTATAGCTGTAGTATAGTAAATATATATATATATATATATATATATATACATATATATATATATACAGTAGCTGTAGTGGGGTAGGATAGGTCTCAGGAGTTTGTAGACGAAGGATGTTCTGAGAAGTTGGAACTTCCTATTGGTGGGTGGAGCCCACTTGATAACCCCTATAACAAACATGCTCTCACCGCTAACATCCAATCACATTTCTGCTTTGTTTACTGTCACAGGGCGAGTTCCATCACGTGCCGAATGCCAGGAAATGTTTTAAAGGCTGTTAGCTGGGAGTACAGGAATCAGCCAGCTAACAGCTAGCTACATCCTGCCCTCAACATCATTCTTGGCTGGTTGTTTATTTTGATCTAAACTAGTCATACCTGTTGCCTTTTAATCTGTCCATCACCTATTGACTCTTCTATCTCTCCAGTTCATCCTCTATCGCTTCTATCCATCCATCCTCAGCTGTCTCTCTTTTTATCAGCTCAGTTCATCGCAGTGTCAGGACACGGAGAAACATCACGTAGGCATTAAGACCGCCGCCATGGCTCCCAGCCAAAGACAGCAGCATGCTGGTAGCTTTGATGTGTCTTCAAAACAAACCACTGTCATGTAGAACGAATGGAGGAGATAGGCTAGAGCGCTACTGTCTATAAAATAAACTAGAAAGAGCAGACAGTACAAGTTCTACTAGCAGCAACATTGGCAGTGGTAATAGTAATAGTAGTAATATACTGCTGTAATGTGTATGAATGGAGGAGACAGGGTACAATGCTAGTAGTTGTAGTAGTAATAGTCGCACTACTACTAGCAAGTAATTTCAAATGGAGAGAGAAGAGAGCTGGAGAGAAGTAAGAGGTAGCAAGTAGCTAACTAATATATCAATTAGTTGTTAATCAATGATTAATTAACTACATAATTAAATATTGACTAGCAAATCGTAATGTAAAGTTTTACCAGGAAATATATTGTAGCTTAAATCCTTAAATCATAGTTATCGTAGGGATTATACTGCTGCAGGATCAGCCACAAAAACATTCTTCAAAACTCACGACAAGTCAGTGGAAGAATTCACCAGATTTCATGAACATGCTGTCAGAGACGCTCTAACCCTGACCCACACCCCTAACCCTAACCCCCCAACCCCCCCAAACCCCCTAACCCCTCAACCCACACCCCTAACCCCCCTAACCCACACCCTTAACCCCCCTGACCCCCCCAACCCACACCCCTAACCCTAACCCCTCAAACCAGACCCCTAACCCCCCTAACCCTAACCCCCCTAACCCCCCTAACCCCACCCCAGTAGAACCCACTGCAGTAGAACCCACAGCAGTGGAACTCACCCCAGTAGAACCCACTCCAGTAGAACCCACCGCAGTAGAACCCACTGCAGTAGAACCCACCGCAGTAGAACCCACCCCAGTAGAACCCACCCCAGTAGAACCCACCCCAGTAGAACCCACCCCAGTACAATAGAAGTCAACTCACTGCAGCCTGCAGACACTCACATACCAGGAAGTAGCTCGATCAGTTTGTAACTATAGCGACTAAGTCAATGCATGAATGAAACATTTTGTTCTCTCAGGTCCAACACTGCAGCAGGTGGAGTTTTTAAAGTCAACGTTGTTTCACTCCCATCAAGACAAGAGTTATTTCAAACCTCTTGTCAGGCCGTCACTGTGAATAACCATTTGTTCTTAATTCATACAAGAGAGAAAGGATTCTGTTTCAAACTTGGCTGCTCTCTCTCACTCCCTCTCTCTCTCTCTGTCTCTCTCTGTCTCTCTCTCTCTCTCTCTGTCTCTCACTCCCTCTCTCTCTCTCTCTCTCTCTCTCTCTCCCTCGCTCTCCTTCAGCTGACCTGTATGTCTTTCATCACCTCAGGACAGACAAAACACAGCTAGGTTTACACAGACACAGAGTGAGGTGGGGCAGTAAATTCTGGGCCGGTGGCTGCCAAGTGTCTCAGTAGGAAATCGGTCTTGAAAATTATTAGGAAAAAGTTCCGATCTCCAGCAGAGTTCAGGAGAGCTGGAGAGAGTTCAGATGGTGTTTAGCTCACAGAGCTTTTAAAGACATCGACTTCATGGAAGAGGAATATCTTTTGTGACTGACTTTACCCAGGAACTCATCTCTCCATCTATGTCTAGATCTTGTGCCATCTCCGCAGAAACCAAAGTTCTCGCAACTTTGCAGCTTCTTGGCAACTAGAAAAATGCAACAATGTAATAGCAATGATTTGGGTCCATCACAAACAACCATCAGTAGAATCATAAATCAAACGGTTTTTGTTTTTTTTTGCATTTTAGCCTTTATTAGATATTTCTGGGAGAGAGAGGGAGAGGCCGGATTGATCGCCCTTACATCACAGTTTCACCAAATGCCATCTCTCTGCCGTTAGGGAATGCTGATCTACATGCCTTAACTTCTATTGCCTTTAAATATGTTTGATGGGCTTTTCAAAGATGAGGTGATTGGTTGTGTGAGATGATGCCACAAGTTACAGCTGAGCAACAATAATTGATTTGTTACGTTATGAAATACTCTTTTTACAGTATAAAAAAAGAGTAATAATGAATTTTAAAAATGTGAACTAACTCCAGACAAGATTTAAGATTAACCGATTTGTCATCAGCAAAAGCAAAAATATAAAAGAAAAGCAAAAACCAATATATATTTCGACATTCATGATTTTTTTTCCTTAACTATTTGTTCTTGTGTTTGGAAATATGCGTGAGGGCAGATAAGCTGCAGAGGTTTCTACTTAGAAAGTTTTATTCTTTATGCAAAGTCACTTTGCATTATCACTTTGATAATTACAGGCCTCATATTAACAAATTATGCATTTATAAGCCTACTGATAAAGATATTAACAAAGCTATATGAACACATATATAAGCAAGTCTACTCAATTGGTAGGTGACCAGTCCAGAGAGAGACAGGTGACCGGTCCAGAGAGAGAGACAGGTGACCGGTCCAGAGAGAGAGACAGGTGACCGGTTCATTGAGAGACAGGTGACCGGTCCAGAGAGAGAGAGAGACAGGTGACCAGTCCAGAGAGAGACAGGTGACCGGTCCAGAGAGAGAGACAGGTGACCGGTCCAGAGAGAGAGACAGGTGACCGGTTCATTGAGAGACAGGTGACCGGTCCAGAGAGAGAAAGAGACAGGTGACCAGTCCAGAGAGAGACAGGTGACCGGTTCATTGAGAGACAGGTGACCGGTCCAGAGATAGACAGGTGACCGGTCCAGAAAGAGAGAGAGACAGGTGACCGGTCCAGAGAGAGACAGGTGACCGGTCCAGAAAGAGAGAGAGACAGGTGACCGGTCCAGAGAGAGAGAGACAGGTGACCGGTCCAGAGAGAGAGAGACAGGTGACTGTATTGTCATTTAGAGCATTTATTTGCAGAAAATGACAACTGGTCAAAATAACAACAAAGATGTTTTCAGACCTCGAATAACGCAAAGAAAACAAGTTCATATTCATTTTTAAACAACACAATACTATAATATAATAATGTTTTAACTTAGGAAGAGTTCAGAAATCAATAACCCTGATTTTCAGTCACAGCTGTCATGTGTTTCTTTGCATTATTTGAGGTCTGAAAACACTGCATCTTTTTTGTTATTTTGACCAGTTGTCTACAGTTGTCTGTTCTGCAAATAAATGAAGCATCGCGTTAGTTCATGCAGGACACGGACGTCACGCATTGCTAGTCATCTACCAGCTGATCACCACGCACACCAATCATAATCCATTCTCATAACAAGGCGGTCTATTTAAATGGCCTACACTGATTCCTGCTTCACAACTGCTGCACACTCTGCTGCTTGGTAAAGCTTTATGCTACTGCTGCTGTTACTGGTCATGTTGCTGCTCCTACCTGCTACAAGTTGCCGCTGGTCGCGCTGATTTCTCGGGCTCAAGATGTCTCATTTTTGTCGGATGAAGAATCTCAGGAGGCAGCACCATCGGCCTCCAAACCCGCTGTCGGAGCTTCCATCTCGCAAACTACAGTCTTATAATACCGCTTCAAGAAGGCATTGTCCAGGAAAGAATGGCGTTTGCGCGACTCATCCCGCCGCGACTCTCACAAAGGAGCGAGAGTCCGAACTCTGATTACGAGCCGACGGCCGGACATAATATCAGCTCTCACTCGGTCGTGAGTGTCCGCTTCAAGCCTGGAAACCGGTCTTTTCTGCCAGCGTCAACGGCCATTAGACCCCACCGCGGACCAGGGCATTCCCATGGAATTTTATCGCAAGCAATGACGTCATGGCGCCGATAAGGATGCTGGGAGTTGTAGTTCCCATTGCTCCACTTCACCTAAGCTGAGTATTTGCATTGAATATTTGCTCTTATCATGGTGCAAGCATGCATCATTATGGCTGGCTGGCTGAGCTCCATTTTCGATTCACTGTTGCTGTGTATTTAAGCATAATGCTGACATGCTGCTGCTTAGCTGGGATTGTAAGGTTGTACTACAATTGCTTGTTGCTTTACATGAGTCAGAAATAGTTCAATGCAGCTCATTTTAGTGAGAAGCAACTCTTGATATTGTCTCAGCTCAAAGCCATGAGTGCATATAGCCTAATTGATACTATTGCTGTCATCAATAAATTGCATATGTCATAAGAGATGCTGCATAAGGTGGTTGACTGGGTTTCACTGCTCTGATTTAGGTAGTATGACCTCACACGGGATGCATGCCTGCATCCCTCCCAAGAAGCAGTAGGTGATAGCTGAGGTCTGCAGCAGGCTTGCTGCTCACAGATATTTCACATAACTGTAGGATGGCCTCTTTCAGGATGCATGCTTGTATCTCTTCTCTGTAAATCTACTTACAACTTAGCAGAGGTCAGCAACAGCATCATCTGGTGCCACTGCTTGAGGTCTGCAACAAGCTTGTTGCTACACATTGATCTTTCTATTATTGATCAGCTGGTAACTTACTAAGAATCGTCTGCACCAGTTATGTTTGGCATATGGTTCTGTGGTTTGGGGGATTTGCATGGCGCCCCTGCTATACCTTCAGCATGCTTGCTGGGTAAGCAGGGAGCTGCTACAGCAGGGCCATATCCGCCAATCATAACTGTATTACCTTTAGTTGCAATTAATGGTTTTATCTTGTGACTAAAGTGTTCCTGACTGAAATGCTCTAAATGACAATATTTTATTTGGAATTTGGGAGTAATGTCAGTAGTTTATAGAATAAAACAAAAATGTTCATTTTACTCATTTTACTCAAACACATACCTATAAATAGTAAAACCAGAGAAACTGATCATTTTGCAGTGGTCTCTTAATTTTTTCCAGAGCTGTATCTAGTACATGTAGCCAATCAGAATCGAGTATTCACCCAGCCCATGGTATAAGTATGTGTAGAGACTGAGTGACTGTATGAAGTATTTCTTCTTCTACAAAAGGCTGCTGGTGTTTTTTCAGCTCCTACTGACAGAACAGGAAATGTTTCTGGTTCAGTGAAGAAGAATGAAGCTGGTTTACGCAAAGAAGTTTATCTTGACTGAGACAAGACAAGACTGACAGACTGTCAGGACATGTCTAGACCTGGGGGGGGGGGGGGGGGGGGAGAGAGGAGAGAGAGGGAGAGGAGAGAGAGGAGAGAGAGAGAGAGAGAGAGAGAGACAGACAGACAGACAGACAGACAGACAGACAGACAGACAGACAGACAGACAGACAGAGCATATTATACAATAAGAAAATCACTGTGTAGATTTAATCCTCCCTTAAAAATCTGTTTGAAAATGTTTTGATTCAGTAATTAAACCAATAGCACTATATGGTGGTGAAATCTGGGGCCTCATTTCAAATGCAACTATGAAACCTGGGACAAAAGCCCGACTGAAATCCTGCAAAAACATCCAGGAGGCACAGGAAGAGTCCAGACTGGGCCTGTAGAGCAGAGCATCATGGGAGATTCCCTCTGCTAGGACATATAGAGAAAAGAGCAGCTAAGATCTGGAGCCACCTGGCACACAGCGGCCCAGAGTCTCTCCACAGTACTGACTCACTGGAGGAGACACCCAGAGAGAGACCGGTTGGAATACCTACCAAAAAACACCAACTAAACCTAACCACACAGCCTCCATTGACAAAATTCAAACAAAATAGAAAAAATGGTAATCATCACTGTTATTGTGATTGAATTGAATTGAATTGAATTGAATTGAATTGAATTGAATTGAATTGAATTGAATTGAATTGAATTGAATTGAATTGAGAGAGATAGACAGATAGAGACAGACAGACAGATGTATAGAGTGGTTGGGGCGTCCTGGTGGGTCAGTGGTCTAAGGTGCGCACCATGACATCGTAACATCGTGGGTTTGAATCCGCCCCAGGACCTTTGTTACATGTCTTCCCCTCTTTCTCCCAATCTTGTCCTTTTTTTGTTCCTCCACTCCGGAACAGCAGAGTGGGAGCTGGTCCAGTTCAAATCCCAGACAAGCCATCACAAATTCATGAGTCAGAACTAACAAAAAACTGTCAATGTATCAGGATGATGTATGTTCTAGTAAAACCATGTTTTGAGGTTCATTAATGGAGAGATGAATTATACTTTATTGATCCCACAGATTCGTTCTCTGTAAAGTCCTCTGCTTGTGATAAAGGGTTATATATATAAATAAACAACATAAACAGATGAAAATTCACTTGTCAAGCCATCTATGATCCCCAAGACAAAAAACAAACAATGATTTCTGAAATCCTTACACCTTCATTAGTAAAAATGTCAAAATGTTTATATCTGAAAGACGTAGCATGCACTACATGAGACTGTACAGCTGCCTTCCATCCATCCACTCTGTACCTGCTTCTTCCTGTTCAGGGTCACAGGGGCTGGAGCCTATCCCAGCATGCCTTGGGCAGAAGTCAGGGAAACACCCTGGACAGGTAGCCAGTCCATCAAAGGGCGAACACATACACATTCACACTCATTCAGTTCACCTGACCTGACAGTCTTTGGACTGGGAGGAAACCACTCAAACACAGACAGGACCAGGACCCAGATTTGGACCCAGAACCTTCTTGCTGTGAAGCGGCAGTCTGAGCCAACCTGTCAAATGTTCAACATAGATTATGTTCAACAAGGTGTTCAGTTCAACAGGTAAAGCATCAGCCTCTCATGCTGAAGTTTTGGGCTCAGAACCAGTTCTCTCCTTTTCCAAGTGCCAAGAATAATAAGCATCTTTTCCAATAGCAGGTTTCGTCATTGTGAATAACTTGAACAATGTGCAACGAACAATATAGCCACAATTAAATGATAAACTTCACTAAAGCTGGAGATACACTAGACAACTATTGCCCCGATTTTAGCCAGGATTCACAATCCGGTCGAGTCTGTCCTGGTCTGCACTAGTTTGCAGGTTTTAGGGCAGTCCAGTTGGCACAGAACATCTCTCAGTGTGTGAGGGGAACAGACTCTGATCTCTTGCCTCCCGTGAGTCGGAGCCGCTACGATTATATCAAACATGTTTGATTTTTACAAGCGGACTCTGGACGCAGTCGGGTCGTGTGACTCGTCTCAACTCACATGTGAACGGATCCCATCAATAGCCAATGAAAAACTATGAAGCTTTGCCATAACAAGCCAATACAGTGTTTAGCCCACACCAAGGAGCAATCAACTAGTTAATTCTTCATACAATACATTTATAGATAGGCGTACCGATCTTTTTGGTACCAAGGCACACAGGAAAAAAATACAGGGAAGAATCAATTATTGATTCCACAAAACCTTGGCTGCCAGATGCCGATTTTAGACCGGAAAGTCAGGTTTAATTATTATTTATTAGCCTACATGTCCGGTTGGTAGTCCTGACCGGACAATGTAAACGCGCAGTCCGGTTTTGCAACATAATCATCTGTCACCATAGCAACATGGCCTACCAACATCCTCTGCTCCCACTTCATAGCTTTGGCTCCATGATGCAGCAGCAGGTATCTGATTCACATTGCTGCAGCTCCTCTGCAGTCTGTGGTCCAGACTGACTTCACTCCTTTATGGAAATGAGTTTTGGGTCTGTGTATTTTTTGGTCATTCTGTTTTCCTCCTCTCTGCTTCTCTCTCTCCTTTCTGCTCTCCAGGCCTTGATGGAGCTGAAAGACGCTCAGCTCTGTATTCAGGTTGCAATCCCAAAATGGGCTTTTTAAAATTTGTTATTTTATTTTCTGTTTTACAAAGGAGAAGAGGGAAATCAAGATCTTTGTAAATGTTGTATCTGCCATTTCTCACCAGGAAAACAGACAATGCCTTGTATACTTTCGTTTTTCATTTTTGGATTTTGAAATTTAAACAATCATTCTTTTTTCATTTTTTATTTTCTGTTTCTGAAAAGAAAATAGAATGGCCAGAAAATACACTGTTTCGCCCTCTGTTTCTTCGTTTATTCCATGCAGATGGTGGTGCAACACAAACAGCAAGCTCTACCCATAAAAATGTACAATGAATTTATATCTATGCTGTTCCCTGTGTTTGTTTTGCTGCCAGCGTCTCGTATCGTACCGCGAGAGCTCGAGTTTTCATGTGAGTTTGGTGCGTTCAGTTTGGTTCAGCTGCAGTGAGTCCAGCAGTGTGTGATCCTCATCTGGTTTAGTCGTTCAGTGTGTGATCCTCATCTGGTTTAGTCATTCAGCGTGTGATCCTCATCTGGTTTAGTCGTTCAGTGTGTGATCCCCAGTCTTTCAGTCGTCATAAAAAAAACAGTTGTTTAGTGTATACGCCCAGTCTTTTCAAAATCTGTTAGGATTTTAAAAGTTGTGGGGTGGATCCCCAGCTTAAGTCCTCATCTCCACTGCCTCCTACTACAACTAATCAGCACTCAGCTTCACCGGTCTACTAATCATCCACACCTTTATTTGTCACCATCAAAGACTGAGGCCGTTTCTCAAACCCAAGAATGCAAAGAACGGACTTGTGTTCTTGGGGAGACCGTTCTTGCTAATCGTTCTTGGAAGAATGAACTCGCAAGGTCACGAGTACACAGAACACTGTTGACAGTTTGAGATCATGTGTTCGCAGCTACCCCCGCAGGCGTGCTAGCCTGCTGGTGAGCCGGTTTGTGGATCTTCTCAACTCCGAAAACGTTGGAGCAAATTTTCGATTCGCCATCAATTTTCGTAAAACTGCCAATATTTGAAATCTACACAGTTGATTTCTCGCCTAAAAAATTCTCATAAGTGAATTTAGTGATGAAATAGCATACAAAAATTGTAAAAAAAACGTACCGTTGTCGGCCTCTCTGCTGCTTCCCGCCCCTCGCTTGAATGCCGAAATGAATGCTGGGATATTTGTGTTGACAAGTTCATACTAGTTACCGACCGATGCATCCTGGGTAAAATGGGCGTGTCAAGAACACTTCCAGGAATTTTAACCATTCTTGGCGAAATGCAAACTTGTGTATTGGGACAGAACCTGGGCTGCGACTGATGATGTTTCACAAGAACACAAGAACAGACAAGAACACAAGAACACAAGAACACAGATTGAGAAAGGCCCTGATTGAACCCCTTTATATTTCCCCTTTGTTTCAGCTTCTCCTTGGGTAGCATTGCACAAGGTTCTGTTGAGTCATTGCTGAACCAAAATTCTCATAACCATTCTCATTCAAGCTTATGAAGTTTGATTTGAACACTTTGTACCAAGATTGATTCAGTTGTCATTAAAGTCTACCTGCATCCTGACTATGGAGAGTTCTTCACAGCTAACAGAGCTAACAAACTTAACTCATCCACTGCATGGCCAATCTTCACAGAACTTGTCTGTCTTTTATAATGTTTTTTCTGTCTGTCTTTTCAGTGTATTCATTATTATTATTATTATTATTATTATTATTATTATTATTATTATCATTATTATTATTATTATTATTGTTATTATACATTACAAATACCATTAGAATGAGGTGGGTTGATTCTCATTTATTTTTTATTTATTTTATTTATTCAGTTTATTTCTCAGGGACAGTGCATATTAATAAACAATGCCAGAATTAGCCAGGAGGCTAGTTTTCATCAGTAGTCCCTGGCCAGGTATGAAGTTGGCAGCCTAAATCAAAAACAAGTTTAAAACAATAATCATGTAGTAAGTCATATCAATTACATCTCACCTGACAAACAGAAAAGATGATGTAATGTTGGGGTAGGGTCACCTGCCTTCTGCCCGGATTGAGTCCAGTGATGCAATGTATCCATGTCGCTTCAGATCAAACAGATTAACCGTTTCACACTGAAGGTTCATCCAGTTGTATTATGAGTTAACTACGGTTAACTAAGTAAGTAATACTACTAACAGAACTGACTGAGTTACACACAGACAGACAGAAACACGTGAATTTGAACACATTTGGTCTGCAGTGTAGAATCTTCAGTTGGGATCTAGCAGCACTTGGTGAGCTATTTGTTTGTTGCTGTGCTTTCTTTCTGTTTTAGTTAAATCTGAGTTTAATCTGAAAGTGTTTGGTTTGGTGCTGAGTAGTTTCTCTGAAACTAGTTCAGGTGAAAGCAGTTAAATTTCAGAGTGCTTGGCTGGGGAAGGCCAGCTGGTGTTCAAGTAGTTTTTAATTACCAGAACTGGCTTGAGCTCCTCTGGTGAACCGGAGCTTTTAGACCCCGACACTCTACAGGGTCAGCTGACCGCCAGCCTCTGAGCACAAAGACTCCAGACCACAAAGACTAGGGAGTCTATCTGCGGGAGACTCCAGGCCACAAAGACTAGGGAGTCTATCTGCAGGAGACTCCAGGCCACAAAGACTAGGAAGTCTATCTGCAGGAGTCCATCGAGGGCAGGCAGAGAATAAGGACACACGGCTAGGGTTTCTTGTAACTATCTTTCCTACTAACTGCCTTCCTGTCTGCTACACAGTGGGTGCATTTCATTTGGCCAAAATGTGTCCTCTCCTCCTCCCTCCTCGTCTCCTCGCTGACTCAGCATCCAAAAATGAGCCGCCATCAGTAAGGATGTTCCAATTGGTTAAAAAACGCATGAAGGATCCTTCAAGTCTCCTCGCCTCCGTCCTCCAATCAGGCGTGGTCGGAGGATACTCAGGTGTATCCTCGATGCGGAAATAATGAGTGAAGTCAGTTAAGCATTGGCACGTGTGGATATAAGCCCGCCTCCATACATCAGAAAACTGGGGGCATTGGCAGAAAAAAAATCCACAGATGTAAGTAGCCTGGACTTGTTATATATTCTTCAAACAGAAATAGCAGAGGTTTTAAATGTTAGCCGAACATTTGTTAATGAAGGGTTATACGTTAAATGTCCATATACTGACAGATCTGTTGTAGTTGTAGGATGTCAAACCTTTCCCACATAGGCATCAGGAAATGATCTTACGGTTTGAATGTGATTATAGGGACAGAGGAGGCCAGCTGATCCTCCATGTGTCTCTCATTCAGTATTCATCATGCTTGTGAATTGTGTTTGTGTGTGTTGCCATGGAATTTCTCTTCAGGAGAATAAATTCTTACTAAACCTCATTAAGAGCATTTAATTGTTTTAAATCATACATTTTGCTCTTACAGCTAGATCTATGGTTATTTGGGAATTTATTTATTTATTTAGGAATAAAAAGAAAGCACTTTGGTTCATTGGCAGTAAGTGTCAAACAGCCACATGATCGTTGTCTAATCCAAGTCGCATAAAGGATAAAAGTTGGACAATTGGTATAGCACCTTTCTTATCAGTGCTACAAAGTGCTTCACAAAATTAAAATGTAGCATACAGCAGACAGAATAACAAAAACTGAATAAAACAGAAATCAGGAAACGGGACGCTTTTTAGGAATTAGGATTTTTTGTAAGTGTTCTACCTTCATCAGGTAGACAAGGCTCATTAGAGGCTGGCATAATTTAGATGAATTAAACATTAATCTTAACTTTGTTAAACGTTTTTATGTGGATAAAACATGAGCCTTAGAATAATTTAGACAGCTGTCATCTTGTGTGGGAGGAGCCTCAACGCAGCGCTTCACGTCAGTTCAGTATGGAGTGAAGACGATCCACCTGATGAGCAGGTCCACGCGCCTCCTCACATCTCCTCACATCTTCTCCTCGCATCTTCTCCTCGCTTCTTCTCCTCGCATCTTCTCCTCGCTTCTTCTCCTCGCATCTTCTCCTCGCATCTTCTCCTCGCATCTTCTCCTCGCTTCTTCTCCTCGCATCTTCTCCTCGCTTCTTCTCCTCGCTTCTTCTCCTCACATCTTCTCCTCACATCTTCTCCTCACTTCTTCTCCTTGCTTCCGGCAGGGACCTACACTGTCACTCCTCTTTCACCTACACTGTCACTCCTCTTTCACCTCTCAATATCCTCTTTTGAATTCCATGCTGTTTCTGTATCTCGACCCATCAAGCTCCACATTGTGGTCTAACCCCCCTCTGGTCAGCTTGGTGACTTCCTTGACGAGATGGATGTCTGCCGGGTGTTCCGGTTTCCTCCCACCATCAAAGACATGTATGTTAAGGTTAATACTCCTGTCAGAAAACATGTATGTTAAGGTTGATACTCCTGTCAGAAAACATGTAGCCTATGTTAAGGTTAATAGTCCTGTCAGAAAACATGTATGTTAAGGTTGATACTCCTGTCAGAAAACATGTAGCCTATGTTAAGGTTAATACTCCTGTCAGAAAACATGTATGTTAAGGTTGATACTCCTGTCAGAAAACATGTATGTTAAGGTTGATACTCCTGTCAGAAAACATGTATGTTAGGGTTAATACTTCTGTCAGAAAACATGTATGTTAGGGTTGATACTCCTGTCAGAAAACATGTATGTTAGGGTTAATACTTCTGTCAGAAAACATGTATGTTAAGGTTGATACTCCTGTCAGAAAACATGTATGTTAAGGTTAATACTCCTGTCAGAAAACATGTATGTTAGGGTTAATACTCCTGTCAGAAAACATGTATGTATACTCATCTCCACTGCCTCCTACTACAACCAATCAGCACTCAGCTTCACCGGTCTACTAATCATCCACACCTTTATTTGTCACCATCAAAGACTGAGGCCGTTTCTCAAACCCAAGAAAGCAAAGAACGGACTTGTGTTCTTGGGGAGAACATTCTTGCTAATCGTTCTTGGAAGAATGAACTTGCAAGGTCACGAGCAAGGTAACCCTGTATACAATTATTATTTTTTATTTTTATTTAACCTTTATTTAACCAGGTCGGTCCCGTTGAGATACAAATACCTCTTTTTCAAGGGAAGCCTGGCCAAGATAGCAGCCTAAAAGAGATAAAAGTTGCAACAACATTAAAACAGACAAACATTAAGACACAAATCATGCAATAAAATAAATAAAATCAATTTCGTTACCACCCGACAACCTAAAAACTCCCTCACCTTCCTCGCTCTCTTCTGTTGTCCTGTCCTCGCTTCCCTCAGCCGAGCAGTTCTCTCTCCTGTCCACTGAGGAACTTCCACTACTCTCTCTCCTCCTCTCCTCTCTCTCTCCTCCTCTCCTCTCTCTCTCCTCTCCTCCTCTCTTGACTCTCTCTGCCCAGCTCGATCTTCTCCTCCTGCTCCTTGTTTGTCTGAATCTCTGAACTCATAGAACAGAAGCTTCAGGCAGCTGAGAGGAAATCGCAGCACCCTGATGATCTCACTGCCTCCCACCTCCTCCTCTGCACCTCCTCCTCTCCACCTCCTCCTCTGCACCTCCTCCTCTCCACCTTCTCCTCTCCACCTTCTCCTCTGCACCTCCTCCTCTCCACCTTCTCCTCTCCACCTTCTCCTCTCCACCTCCTCCTCTCCCATGTCAACAGCAAAGACTTCCTTCTTCATTTCTGTAGTCCAGTCTTCTGCCTCCAACCCCAGTAAACTGTTTTCCACCTTCTCCTCCCTCCTCACCCCCCCTCCCCTCCCCTCCCCTCCCCTCCCTCCTCCCTCCTCCCTCCTCCCTCCTCCCTCTCAGCTGATGGTTTTGTCACCTACTTTGTTAAGAAGGTGGAGGACATCAGCTGTTCCTTCCATCATCTGGACACTAACAACACTATTCCTTACTCAAACCTGTTTCTCTGCCCCTTGTCTCTGGGCTTACTTCCTTCTCTCTCCTCTCCCCAGAAGATCTCCTCACACTCCCCAGGTCTAACCGAGCCTCCTCCTGCCCCCTCCATCCTCTCCTTCCACTCTTCTCCAAACCATCTCCACCAACATCACTCCCTTCCTCACGGCCCTTATCAACTCCTCTCTGTCCTCAGGTTTTGCTCCTGATGTTCTACAGACTGCCAGTGTCAAACCTCTTCTTAAGAAAGCCTCCCTTGACCCTGCTGCTATCCAGAACTGCAGACCTGGATCTCTTCTCTCCTTTCTATCCAAAACCCTGGAGCGAGCAGTTTCCAACCAACTTTCTCTCTATCTCTCCCAGAACGACCTCCTGGACCCTCTTCAATCCGGTCTCAAGGCTTCTCACTCTACTGAGACTGCTCTCCTTGCGGTCCCAGAGGCCCAGAGGCTTCATCCCTCTCCTCTGTCCTCGTCCTCCTTGACTTGTCTGCTGCTTTTGATACAGCTGACACCAAATCCTTCTCTCCCTCCTCTCTGAACTGGGAATCTCTGGATCTGCAGACTCCCTCTCAGACTGCCAAGAACCTCGGGCTGATCCTGGACCAGCAGCTGTTCTGCTCTGCCTGCTCTGCAGTGACGACCCGCTCCTGCAGGTTCTCCCTCTGTAACATCCACAAAATTCACCCGTTCCTCACGAGGGAAGCGGCTCAGCTCCTGGTCCAGGTTCTGGTCCAGGTTCTTGTCTTCTCCCTCCTGGACTCCTGCAGCCTCCTCTGGCCGGGCGACCCTCTGCCATCAGACCTTTACAGCCAATCAGAACGCTGCAGCCCGTCTGCTGTTCAACCAACCAGAACTCTCTCCTGTCTCTCCCCTCTTCATCGCTTCACTGGCTTCCATCTCTGCTGCATCAGATCCAGATCCAGACCCTGGTCCACAGACCGCCTCCCTGTCTGCAGGCTCTGTCAGGTTCAGACTCCGCCTCCCTCCCTCTGCTCCTCCCCCCTCGCAGGTTGCCTCCCTCCCTCTGCTCCTCCCCCCTCACAGGTCGCCTCCCTCCCTCCTCTCCTCCTCACCCCTCCATCCCGGTCGACTTCTTCTCCTCTCTGGCGCCACAATGATGGAACCAGCTCCGCCCCCTTCTGTCAGAACGGGCCAATCACTGCTCATCTTTCTGTGGAGACTCAAGACAAATCTCTTCAGGTTCCACCTGGACATCTCTTGAACTAACCTATCTTCTTACCCTTCTTACCCTTCTTTAAACTTTAAAAATAAATAAATAAATAAAAATAAAAATTCAACAAATGCTACTTATTCCTATTAAAAGGCTTAGCTGATGAAGACTGTGATGCACAGTTGGTTTCACTACTGTTGACAAAATGTACTATTATAAGTCACTTTGGACAAAAGCGTCTGCTGAATGATGTAATGTAATGTAATGAACTGTCTATTTAGTAGAAATACATTAACTGGTTTTATTCTCATTTAGTAGAAACACATTAACTGGTTTTATTCTCATTTAGTAGAAACACATTAACTGGTTTTATTCTCATTTAGAGGCAACAGATGAACTGGTTTCATTTTGATTTAGTAGCAACAGATTAAGGGACTTAATCCAGACTCAGTAAACAGAGAGGTGTAACATTAGAGATTAGACCTGCATAGAGACAAGAGCAGATGAGGGACCTGATGGGGGCATGGACAACAAACACACACACACACACACACACACACTACACAAACACACATACTATACGCACTTCACACACACACATGCTACTAGGGTTTGACCAATATTTTTGGATTGACGCTGTCAATAACTGATATTTTGTGCCAATGTCTTATCAGGGAGGAAAAGCCTCAGAGGATAACAACAACAACAACAACAACAATAATAAACATAATACATAATAATAAATGTATTCCATATCCAATCAAAATGTCTCATTAGAATCAGTTCAGGTCAAGATCTTCCCAAAGATAAATAGTGTAGCATTGATCAATTCTACAATAAATATGGAATCAATCAAACTGCATCATATCATCATATCAGAAGTGGGTGACACTGATTGACCAATATCTGTTTCATTTTCATGTATTAGTTTATTTGACAGGGACAGTGCACATTAAAAAAATATGCCAGAATGAGCCAAGAAGGCTAGTTTTCATCCGTAGTCCCTGGGCAGGTAGTATAAAGAACAGGCACTGGACATTAGACATTAGATTGACATACATTAGAAGGAGAGAGTTACATAAACTGTATAACAGTAGACAAGCAATAGATAAAATAAGATCAGTTCAACTAAAATAGTGTAAATTCATCAACAATCATCAGTAGTTAGTAAGAGCATTATCAGTAGTTTGTGGAAGTGTCAATGTTAATAAATAAATTATATATACACACAAGTCAAGTAAATAGAGATCTGAACATCAACACAAAATCAATATACAGTTAATAAAATCAGTCCGACTAGAATTAGTGACTGCAAACTGCATGGGGCTGCAGGGAGAAGGGACTGTTATTGAGATGGAAGACTAGTTGTTCTGATATCCATTTTTCAGCTACCTTGGGTATTACCGGTAGAATGGATATAGGCCTGTAGTTGCAGATGTCTTTAGGATTACCAGCTTTGAAAATGGGTGTAACAATAGCCGACTTCCATGCACTGGGAAAGACCCCACTGGCGATTGAGGAGTTGATAACCTTGCAGATGGAGGGTGCCATGGGCTCCTTCAGTGCTTTGAGCATGAAAGAGTCCATGCCATATACATCTTTGGCTCTGGACTTAAGAAATCCAGAGCCAAAGATTAAGTCCAGTGAGTCGATTATTTGCAGCACTTTAGATTCTGAGACCTCTTTTAAGCAAAAGGTGGGCAGATCAGTATTAACAGGTGCAGGATCAAGGTGACTATCAGGAAAACTCTGTGCAATCAATGCAACTGAGTTTAAAAAGTAGTTGTTGAAAGCCTCTGCTATTTTACCTGGGTCGTGTGACAGTTCTCCACCCAGCTCCAGTTCCAATGATTTTTCTGATTTAGGATTATTCCCTGTTAGTTCTTGAGCTGCTCCCATATCATTTTAGGGTTACCCCTAGCCTCGCTGGTAATATCAATAAAAAAGTTTGCTTTCGCCTTTCTCAGTGCCTTCACTACATTATTTCTTAACATAACAAACTTACGTTTGTCATGTGCTGATTTTGATTTCAAGGCCTGTATAAGTGTAGCATCTCGTGTCTTCATTAAATTCCAGATATCAGTATTCATCCATGGCACACTACTTTTTTTACCTTTCCTACCCTTTACTTTCTTAGTGAATGTATTAATTGTGTTCTGAATTGTGGTTAGCAGCATGTTGTTATCAGCTTCAACATCTTCCGCATTCAGAAGTGTGTTCCAGTCAATCTCTTTTATCGCATTTTCAAAGTTTTGCCATTCACTTCGAGGGATCCTGAGTTGTTCTGATTGTCTGGGGCAACGGAGGTGTAGTCTTTTTTTGGTTCGTTTTCTGGCGATGAGTGTGAGATTGTGGTCTGACAACGATATCATATTAAAGGTTTTAATCACTCTTTCTGATTTGTTATCAAATACTAGATCCATTTGTGTTTTCGAGGAGTTTGTTATTGTAGTTGGCCCCTTAATTAGCTGGTGAAAATCTAGACCACTACATATCTGTTTGAGACTTTTCCTGTGTTATCCTCCCAGTTAATATTAAAGTCCCCCATCAATATAACCTCTTTCCTCAGGTCACATTATTTAAGTAGGCTTCGTAAATGTTCAAAAAATTCATTTTTGGCATGAGGAGGGCGATATAGAACAACAATGGTAAACAGCATTTGAGGTGATAGAGTGACCTTTAGGCCATGGCATTCCAGATAGTTACCATTGGACCACTGAATTTGTTCACATTGAATATTATCTCTAATATAAATCATCACTCCGCCCCCTTTCCCTAAAACTCTTCTCTCCTAAAAAGATTATAAGCAGGTATATGGAGTGCAGCTGATGGTGAATTTTCATGCAACCATGTTTCAGATAAACACAAAAAGTCTAGATTAGAGTCTATGAGGAGGTGTTATATTTGTTCACTTTTAGTTATAATACTGCAGATGTTCAAATGGCCTCCTAAAAGTCCCTTGGGTTTGGCATGTGAATCCCAGATTACTCTAGAATGATTCACAGTTCTGAAAAAGTTCAATTTGTTTTTCTTTAAAGCCGGGTTTTCAACTCTGTGTTTTCTGATTGTCCCACTGATATTAGGCCTTTTCAATTTATCACTGGAAACTCTGGGTTTGAATTAGTTGGCCAACACTCACTCAATCCAATTTATTCTTCAGTTGATTTGGATTTACGGAGTCGGGAAACACTGTCCTGCATGGAGAACGTTGCTTTTGAAGTTATATCTGCTAAACTGGAGAGATTATCTCAGAAATAGAGTCTTGTAGGCCGAGTCCACTCAGCGTTCGTCTGGCACTACATCGATGTAGCCGTTCACTGCTCGCTGTCACCGTCGGCACCCCGTCACGAGGCAATCCAGGCCCCGTGTGGATATTAGTGGCGTCCTCCTTCACCTGGCCAGCACCAGGACTCTCGGTGGCTCTCGGGCAGACACGAACAGCATGATTAGGCACCGGTAAGTCACAAGCACCATTAATTTCTCTGCGTTGCGTACATACCTATGAGACAAGGTTGTTGCTCCCCTCGTTAAGTTTCATGTTAGTTGTTTCTACTGCTCCGAGGGAATCAGCGCCGGGACATTGATGCACATCTCCCGATAGTAGTAGACCGATGGTTATGATCAGACCCTGGCTTAGTGTTAGAAGTGAGACTTTACGTTGTCTCTTGGTGATCGGATTATTCCAACAAACTTTACGTTGTCTCTTGTTGATCGGTTTATTCCAGCTGGGGTAGATGAAAGTGTTGATGAGAGTGTTCATTCCATATCCAAAATGTTTGGTGTCGGCTAGTTGATGTTGGGCCAGAAAAGTAAGCTTCCATTGTTTAATATGAATATGTTTATCACGTCGGGCAATTTGCCCTGTGTCAATGAAGTTAAGTAAAAGCCCGTAGAGTAAGAATGCCACCGCCGCACCTGACTACCACCATGTTGGTTAATGACGGACCACTTTGTTACTACCACCTTTTGATATAAGGCCGATAGCAGGCTGATAGATCAGCAAACTGATATCAGTTTAACACCTGCACAGTAGGCTACACACTCTACACTAAAACTAAGGGGAGAGCGAGAGAGAGAGAGTCAGAGAGAGAGAGAAAGAGAGAGAGAGAGAGAGAGACAGTCAGAGAGAGAGAATACTTAACGAACACAATGTCCTGAGCAAAGGTCAAATTGGATTTCTCCCAAATCACCGTACTACAGACCATATTTATACCCTGCACACTCTAATCAATACACATAAACCAAACCAAAAATGGAAAAATGTTTGCAAATATTTGGCATGAGGGATTATATTACAAACTTTTACAAAGTGGTGTAGGGGGTAAAGTATATATGTCATGTGTATATGTGATGTAATAAAATCAATGTATTCAAAAAAACAAATGCGGGATAAAAATTGGCGAAAAACGTACAGAGTTCATCACCCAAAGAAGAGGAGTTCGGCAGGGTTGCAGCATGAGTCCAACATTATTTAACATTTATATTGATGAATTAGCGGTGCAGCTGGAACAATCTGCAGCTCCCGGACTCAGTCTACAAGATAAGGAAATCAAATTCCTGCTCTATGCAGACGACCTGGTGCTGCTGTCACCCACTGCACAGGGTCTACAGCAGCACCTGGACCTGCTGGACAACTACTGCCAGACCTGGGCCCTGGCAGTAAACCTGAAAAAGACCAACATCATGGTCTTTCAAAAGAAGCCCAGATGTCAGGAACACAGATACCAGTTCAGTCTAGGCAGCACCGTCTTAGAGCACACCATGCAGTATACTTACCTCGGTCTAATCATTACTGCATCAGGTAATTTCAACATGGCAGTGAATGCATTAAAGGACAAAGCTCGCAGAGCTCTATATCAAATGCATAGGAAATTTAACAATAATGATATTCCAATTCCAATTTGGTGTAAAATTTTTGATAGTGTAATTCAGCCCATTGTGCTGTATGGAAGTGAGGTATGGGGTTCACTCAGTCACCATAGCTACAGATGGGACAAGCATCCGACTGAAACCTTACATGCTGAATTCTGTCGATTGATCCTGAAAATTCAAAGGAAAACACCAACTAATGCATGTAGGGCAGAATTAGGCAGATACCCACTCATAAATGAAGCATCGCGTTAGTTCAGGCAGGACCCGGACGTCACGCGTTGCTAGTCATCTACCAGCTGATCGCCACGCACACCAATCATAATCCATTCTCATAACAAGGCGGTCTATTTAAATGGCCTCCTCCTACTGCTTGGTAAAGCTTTATGCTACTGCTGCTGTTACTGGTCATGCTGCTGCTCCTACCTGCTACAAGTTGCCGCTGGTCGCGCTGATTTCTCGGGCTCAAGATGTCTCACTTTTGTCAGATGAAGAATCTCAGGAGGCAGCACCATCGGCCTCAAAACCCGCTGTCGGAGCTTCCATCTCGCAAAATACAGTCTTGTAATACCGCTTCAAGAAGGCATTGTCCAGGAAAGAATGGCGTTTGCGCGACTCATCCCGCCGCGACTCTCGCAAAGGAGCGAGAATTAACTCGTATTACTTCGAGCCGACAGCCGCGCATAATATCCAGCTCTCACTCGGTCGTGAGTGTCCGCTTCAAGCCTTCAAACCGGTCTTTTCCTGCCAGCGTCAGCGGCCATTAGACCCCACCGCGGATCAGGGCATTCCCATGGGATTTCATCGCAAGCAATGACGTCATGACGCCGATAAAGATGCTGGGAGTTGTAGTTCCCATTGCTCCACTTCTCCTAAGCTGAGTATTTGCATTGAATATTTGCTCTTATCATGGTGCAAGCATGCATCATTATGGCTGGCTGGCTGAGCTCCATTTTCGATTCAGTGTTGCTGTGTATTTAAGCATAATGCTGACATGCTGCTGCTTAGCTGGGATTGTAAGGTTGTACTACAATTGCTTGTTGCTTTACATGGATCAGAAATAGTTCAATGCAGCTCATTTTAGTGAAAAGCGATTTTGTTTTGGGGGATTTTTGTGCTCCTCAAAGAATCTCTCCCTTATATTTGACTGGACTTTTGATATTGTCTCAGCTCAAAGCCATGAGTGCATATAGCCTAATTGATACTATTGCTGTCGTCAATAAATTGCATATGACATAAGAGATGCTGCATAAGGTGGTTGACTGGGTTTCACTGCTCTGATTTAGGTAGTATGACCTCACACGGGATGCATGCCTGCATCCCTCCCAAGAAGCAGTAGGTGATAGCTGAGGTCTGCAGCAGGCTTGCTGCTACACATAGATATTTCACATAACTGTAGGATGGCCTCTTTCAGGATGCATGCTTGCATCCTTTCATGTAGGCTCGTCTGGTGCCACTGCTTGAGGTCTGCAACAAGCTTGTTGCTACACATTGATCTTTCATTATTGATCAGCTGGTATCTTACTAAGAATCGGCTGCACCAGTTATGTTTGGCATATGGTTCTGTGGTTTGGGGGATTTGCATGGCGCCCTGCTGTACCTTCAGCATGCTGCTGGGTAAGCAGGGTGCTGCTAGAGCAGGGCCATATCCGCCAATCATAACTGTATTACCATTAGTTGCAATTAATGGTTTTATCTTGTGATTAATGGTTTTATCTTGTGACTAAAGTGTTCCTGACTGAAATGAAGCATGGCGTTAGTTCAGGCAGGACCCAGACATCACGCGTTGCTAGTCATCTACCAGCTGATCGCCACGCACACCAATCATAATCTATTCTCATAACAAGGCGGTCTATTTAAATGGCCTCCTACACTGATTCCTGCTTCACAACTGCTGCACACTCTGCTGCTTGGTAAAGCTTTACCTCCACCTCCCCAGCCTCCACCTGTTATAGTCTATGCAGTCGAGCCCATGGTGGCTCTTAAGGGTCAACGCTGCTGAGTGTTGCTGCTCTGGCTCTGCTCTGTATTCTCCCATGGGGGATTTGCATGGCGCCCCTGCTGTACCTTCAGCATGCTTGCTGGGTAAGCAGGGTGCTGCTAGAGCAGAGCCATATCCGCCAATCATAACTGTATTACCATTAGTTGCAATTAATGGTTTTATCTTGTGATTAATGGTTTTATCTTGTGACTAAAGTGTTCATGACTGAATTCACGTCCAAAGATCCCTAAAATTCTGGATGCATTTAAAATCAAGTCCCGAAGAGTCACTTCATTTCAAAGCTCTCAAAACCCAAGAACTGAACCCTGAAAAGAGTCCTCTAAGTCAGCTGGTACTGAGACTAACTAACACACTAACAGATACCAACACAACACTTACATGGAAATGAATCCTTTCTATAAGGGAAGCAGCAGTGAAGCTCAGTTCAATAAATTAGACTGTGGCACATGGGACAAAAACCCAACAGAGGCGCTACACAGAATTCTGTCTAAGAATCCAAAATATACAAAGAAATGCACCAGACAACAACGCCTAACAACGCATGTAGCAGCAAATTAGGATGCTATTCATTACTTATAAATATACTAAAAAGAGCAATGACATTCTGGACACACTGAACTCAATCCCAAAAGAAACTCCCCACTTCAAAGCATTACAGGCCCAAGAGCTGAACCCTGAAAACAGACATCAGCACTGCTGTAAATCAAAACACCAGAATAACGCAAATGATCAATTTGTCAAAACATATGGGCAACAGTAACAGTTTTTCACAATTGTTTACACATTAAAACTGGAACTTCAGATACAATCCCTAAAACCTGAAACTCATGTATCAAATCCCTAAACCAAGTCTGCAAACCTACAAGCACATTTTCTGCTTTTCACTCAGTTTGTAATTCTCAATCCCACTTTTTGCAAAACACTACACACAGTTCTGTACATTAGGCACAACATAACAAAATAAAGTGGCTTGGCCACATCCACTCATCACAGATATAAACACTAATAGCTGAATTGTTCACTCAGAAATCAGAGCTTTAGTTCTATGAAAAAAGCCACAGATGAGCTGTCCTGTTTTTGAGAACAATGGAAGCGGATGTTGCAGTGAGAGCTGGAGGAAGAGGAGTGAGAGGAAGAGGAGGAAGAGGAGAATGAGGACAAAGAAGAATGAGAAGAGTTGTCTCATATGAGCTCCAGGCCACTTTGGTTCACCATGTGGTCCACATGGACTGAGCATGAGGCGCTTTAGGGAGGCAGTCTGAGAGAGTCCAGCCCGACCTGAGCTTCACTGCTGCTTCCGTCATCCTGACAGAGAACAGGCAAGTAACCTGCTGTCTACATACTACTATATACTGTAGTACTACTGCAGTACTACATATCAGTAGGTCTGTCTACATACTACTATATACTGTAGTACTGCTGTAGTACTACATATCAGTAGGTCTGTCTACATACTACTCTCTATATACTGTAGTGAAAATCTGTCAGTTCCAGTTAATACAAAGCTCAGCTGCTGGTGTGTTGGCAGACCTTGTCTTAGCTAATGAACCAAACAGAACGCTCAGTCTTGCGGCAGCAGCCTTTTAAAATAAAAAATAAAATAAATAAAAATAAAAACAAAAAGCCACCTTGAGGCATCTTTTAGTTTGTGTGGTCCTCGCCTCTGAACCGCCTCCAGCAGACCTGCGGGCTGCAGAGGGTGGCAACTCAAGACTAATCTTTTTAGTCTAGCTTTTACATCTTAATCAGGACAAGGTCCGAAGGGGGTTTTTATTTTTATTTTTTAAAATTTATTTATTTTGGGTTTTTTTGTTGGCTTTTATGTTTTTACTCGTATCTTGTTATTATGTTGTTTTATTTGTTTTAATCTTGTCTCTGGTGTTTCCTTAGTTTTACTGTCTTATCAAGTTTTAGTCTGTGAAGCACTTTGTGTTACATTTGTTTGTAAGAAAAGTGCTATACAAATAAAGTCTGATTGATTGATTGATTGATTGATTGATAGTAATACATATCAGTAGACCTGTCTACACACTACTCTCTATATACTGTAGTACTACATATCAGTAGACCTGTCTACTGTTCTTTACAGTATACTGTAGTATTACATATCAATAGTAGTTGTGTCATTTCATATTGACCAATCACATGATGCTTCTTGTGCAGAACTGAGAGGTGACAGTCTGTGTGAACAGCTTGTGATGAAGATGAGCTGCTGTCAGACACACAGGAGGCAGAAGCTGCTGAACTTTTGATCCTTTTTCTTTTCTGTTTTTCTCCTACTGCGTTGTGTTTTGTATGTAGAACACTTCACATATGCAGGGGTTGATTGAAATAAAGTATTTGTGATTAAAATAAAGTATTTGTGTGTTACTATATTTGTGTATATAAACATTACTGCAGCAGTGTTTTACAACAGACTACTGTGCATAAGTGTAACTCTGAAACCCATAAGCCTATTGATCAGATATTCATAATAGTGTTTTCCGTTGAGCACATCAGTGTGTAGTCGGGTGTTAGTAAGATTATTTATATGATGGTTGTGTTTGTCATTTTTATGCAAAATTTCGCAAAATTTTGCATTTTGCATTAGTGTTTCTCTGTTTTGTGTTTAGAGTTTTGAGAAAATGAGCCTTGGTTTCAAAAATGTGTGTAAGCAATTGTGAAAAACTGTAATTGAATTGAACTGAGAGTCAGAGAGAGAGTCAAGTCAAGTCTGTTTATTTGTTATACACACAGCATACACAGGGTAGACAATGAAATGCTTGTATGCTGGGTCCTCTCAGTAGAAAAAGAATAGTAACAATAAAAAGAATAGTAACATATATTCACATAGATAAATAGAGAATTGAAATAAAATAAGAATCAATTATAGAAAAACACAAGTTAAGAGGAAAGAAATAAAAAAAGCACAAGAACATAATACTGTAGTACAAAGTGACATAATGTGACAAAGTCATAGTGTTGTGAAGTGTTGAGTGTCCTGAGACAGTTGGTCATGTGACCATGGTGGAGAGTCAGATGGCTTGTGGGTAGAAATTGTCTCTGAACCTGCAGGTCCTGGTCCCGATGCTCCGATATGTTTCCCAGACGGTCAGGTGGTGAACAGTCCATGACGGGTGGGCGGGGCCTCTGATGATGTCATGGCCCTCCTCAGGCTTCGCTTGTTGTAAATGTCCTGTGTTGGTGGAAGGGGCTCCGGGTGTGGACTGAGCTCTCTTCAGCAGGGCTGGAGGGCCGCAGTCCAGAGCAGAGCAGCGTCTGTCCGGTCCAATGCGGGACGCTCTACGGTCCGGTCTGATGCGGGACGCTCTGCGGTCCGGTCTGATGCGGGACGCTCTGCGGTCCTGACAGGAGAGAACAGCAGTAGGATCAGGTCTTGCTGAGTCTCACAGCCAACTGATTTTCAGACAAATACCTGCTGGGTCACTGAGGGGCAAAGTGTGTGTGTGTGTGTGTGTGTGTGTGTGTGTGTGTGTGTGTGTGTGTGTGTGTGTGTGTGTGTGTGTGTGTGTGTGTGTGTGTGTGTGTGTGAGAAAGAGGTCACAGGTTACCTGGAGGTACCCACAGCAGGTGCTGCTACTCTCTGTCAGAAAGAGAGAGAGAGAGAGAGAGAGAGAGAGAGAGAGAGAGACATACAGACAGACAGATGGAGAGGTCAGAAGAGGAGGTGAAGTGAAGCATAGCAGCTTTTGTTCCTCTCTCTTCTTTCAGACTGAGGATGTTTCTGTAGCTTCTGTCTGATAGACGGCCTCTTACTGTACCTGTCTGTCTGTCTGTCTGTCTGCCTGCCTGTCTGTCTCTCTGTCTGCCTGCCTGCCTGTCTGTCTGTCTGTCTGTCTGTCTGTCTGTCTGTCTGTCTGCCTGTCTGCCTGTCTGTCTGTCTGTCTGTCTGTCTGTCTGTCTGTCTGTCTGTCTGCCTGTCTGTCTGTCTGTCTGTCTGTCTGTCTGTCTGTCTGCCTGCCTGCCTGCCTGTCTGTCTGTCTGTTTAAATGCATTATTATTCCAGTATTTATCATGGTGATATATTATGTTTTCACTAGATACTTCTGTTGGATCTCTGTTCTACTTCGCTGGCTCCTCCTCTCAATTGTGAAAATATGACTTTAATATTTGTCTTCTGTACTGTTATATTGTATGTGTATATATGTGTATATATGTATGTGTATATATATACACATACACATACACATATAGGAGCAGAGTTAGCTAACATTGCTATATCAGCTCTAACTCAGATGATCTGATGTTATCTGGTGTGTAACGCATCAATAATTGGTCGACATGGTCTGTTTTGATGTGCCAATTATTAGCTTTGATGATAATAATCCTCAGTCATTACGTGTTTCACTTTGCTCCATGTATCTAACATTATGATAGATGTCATGTCACATGGCCATGAGTCATTTTTGCAGGTCTGATCATAAACTTCTCCTCACTTGTTGTCAGCTGGTACTCTACACTCTACTACCTGTAAAGTGCTGTGTGTTGGCTGAACATGTGCCTAACTAGCAACATGACAGTAAACATGAGTATGTAATATTATGTGTTAGCAGGTCATGTGTTTAGCTAGTAACATGCCGGGGGAAACCAGTCCAGTACCTCCTAGCTTAGCTCATAGCTAATATTTGGCCTAACATGTTTTAGCTGATGAGGCTAAATGTGTTGTGAGCAGGTTTGTAGCTAGCAGTGTTCCAGTGCAACATGTCCCAATGATTAGAAGGTATTGTGGTATGTATTACACACTTGGTGATAAACCAGCTCAGTTCATAACTCGATGTGCTGTGAAGTAGCTGGTCATGCAGTAAGCTAGTAGCATGCCAGTGAAAAACCAGTCATGTGTTAGCGTAGCTGACATTCCTGCCTTGGATCAGTGACTAGGACACATAAACAGCATCCATCATCTAGAAACAGCTTAACCTTTCACTGTCTCCTCTATAATGAGCCATACAGCTAGCTGCACACCGCCTAGCTTCTCTTTTATATGATATTTACCCTCTTGGTACCACAGAAACAGAAATAGCACCCATCATCCAGAAACAGTTTAATCATGCTGTCTCCTATCTGGAAGCTAAATCTAGATTATTAAACTATCTGGAAGCAATCTCTTCATTTATAAATACCTAGCTGAAATGTTAACAGTCTCATTTTGACCAGAGACTCATTAACATCCTTCATCATGTTTAACTGTCTCATCTATAATAAACCACACAGCTAGTTTTTATCTGCCTAGCTAAATCTCCGTGCTCTACATTTATCCTTTCAGAAACAAAGACAGAATTCCTTAATGCAGACCACAGTTTATCTATCTATCTATCTATCTATCTGTCTGTCTATCTATCTATCTATCTATCTATCTATCTATCTATCTATCTATCTATCTATCTATCTATCTATCTATCTATCTATCTATCTATCTATCTATCTATCTATCTATCTATCTATCTGACTAATACATTGTTAGGGTTCAGGCATGTTGCTGTTTAGGGTGTAAACACTCTTCAGTGAACTGGTCGAGCGACACTAAGCAGAAACACAACCCCCCTCGCTCTCCTCTGGACTCTTTCTAATCAACACTCATATTTTCAGTAAGTGTTTTTTACAGACAGTGCAGTGCCGACCGGCTCCTACACCCTTTGCAAGACTACAGTATGTTAGTATGGTAGTTACCATGGCAATGTTGCATCATCCACTCCAGACCAATCACACCTTGTAGCCTACAAGACAGTAAAGCAAGACAATCAGTTCGAAGGTTGAGAGTTAAATTCCCTCTGCAATATTCTCCCTCTGCAATTCAGAAAATACATGTTGTCAGACATCTGAAAGAGAGAGAGCTTTGAGGTAGTGTGTGTGTGTGTGTGTGTGAGAGTGTGTGTGTGTGTGTGTGTGTGTGTGTGTGTGTGTGCTGGTCTGCCTCCATTAACAGTTGGAGAGCAGCTTCCAGCCACCTGAGGCCCATGTTAATCTTTACTGGAATGCTTTTAGCAGAATTAGCCGCCTGCGTCTTTGTCTGCTTCGTGCTCCGATGCCAAACGCTGTTCTTCATCTCTCAACATGAAGAAGACAGAACAATGTTTCAAACCAAACCAACACCAGAACCCAGCCAGCACCGGTACAGGATGTGTAGAGAAAACAGCGCCCCCTGCAGGACATACTGGACCTTTCTGCCGATCACTGTATGCATATGACTATAGGCCATATCAGCGTGACGTCACAACAACAAAGAACTTACTTCTGGGTGGATAACGTCAGTGGTGCTGCATTGGTGCTGCATTGGCGCTGCAGTATTTTTCATGTTATTTAACCAAAGTAAGACATTTTTAAGCTCTTGTGATTAGAAACACACAGACATTATGTAGTTCTGGCTGTCCACCGAAAACAAGACGTTCCTGATGTCGTTGCTGTTGATATTTGTTAGTGTATAACCTAACATAACCTAAATATATAGCCTATTTAAACATGTGTTCACAAACTAATATATTTTACCAAAATGTTTAGAAATGCTTAAAAGTTCTGTTTTGGCCACTGTCTTATACAAATTAACCATAACTTTCTTTTTTTATTTTATATTTTGTTATATAGCCAAACAGTGACAGCCAGTGACACACAGCAGGCTGTTAGTGAGATTCAGCAGAAGTTCAAATTCAAGTGCTGATCTAACAAAGCAACCTCAAACCAGTCATTCTTTAGTGTTTTGCTTTATAGTAGAAACTGTGGACTGTTCGTTATTTACTTTCAGACTTGATTGTAAAGCATCTTGACTGTAAAGCATCTTGACTGTAAAGCAGGGTCTGATGCAAAGCCAGATCACAAACCACTGTGTGTGTTGTGCTGCTTGTGCTGTGCTAGAACCGCGGTCCATTAAAAACCGTGCGGATAAAACATTTGTGGCACTTTGTCAATATGTTTTACTCGTTTAACAGAAAAGGGCTCAAGAATTTCAGAAAGGTTATCACGTTGGCAAAACTTCGGTCAGGAAACCTTACCTACATGAAGTGAAAGATTTTACCAGAATGGTTTTTAATGGAACGCCTTGGGACTGGCAGTGCAGTGCCAGTCACAACAGAGCTACTGCTGTGCTAGACCCAAACGAGACTAGCAAAACCCAGAGACTGTGTTACTGTCACTCTAGCGAGCTCGCACGTTATGCTACCCAACAGTGACGTTTATAATTTTTATTACTAACCTGTAAGAAAATGCCTGCCGCAAAACCCGGTCATGAGTGGCTGCTACCAGCCTGTCCCCAGTTCTGTAGATGCAGACGGCCTGTAAACTATTATCTGTATCCACCGATTCTGTTTGGTTGCTTTAAAACAGAAACAGCCTAAACCTAATCCATTATGTAGGGTTTGGCATTATAATGCCAAATATAGCTTGGTACTTGGTATTTTTCAACAGCAGCTCTGCTGCTTCCACATGTTCTCCCCTGGCTCCACCTAGTTTTTGTAGTCAGCGCTTAAGTCCCACCTCTCTTAAATTCCGATAGCAATTTAATCACCAATGGATATCAAATATCTACCCGTTTGGCAATCAGAAAGTTAGGCTATACTACACACATGCAAAACCAATTTAATTTCAATCCGATTTAGAATTATTTTATAACTATATATATAACTTATTTTTTTATATAAACTAACTAAAATTCACCCTGGGCTACACCCTCCCCCTTCTAATTGTCTAGATGTCCTCATCTGACTCCGGCCTCTCTCTCTCCTTTGAGAGTACTTTCTAACTTTACAGTTACAGCAGAAGGTTGCAGACTGGGGGTGTGAGGCTGTTTCAGGGTCAGCTCCAGGTTTAGAGTTCAGACTGAGCTGAATGACCATCCCATGGTGTTGGATAGTGAACGGCCGGTTCGAAGGATTTCCGGGCTCTTCATAGCTCAGAACTACTGGCTTCACAGTTCGTCTGGACGCCCGTGTCTATAATGCATTATAAACATACTTATAATGTACTATGATCCTTGTGAAAAAAATGTCAGTGAGTGACCAGCAATTATGAAGTATTATGATACTTGACCTTATAAGTCATTATAAAATGTTTTATAATGTGTTATGATTATTGTTATAAAGCATTATGAATATTTATGAGTGCTTATAACTATAATTACAGTGCTATAAGCAGATTATAACGCACTATAAGTATGTTTATAATGCATTATAGACATGGGCGTCATAGAAAGTGTTACCGAATAATCTATTACAAATTATATGCTAAGAGCCTGGTAATACCATGGAAACAAACAAGGCTTCATTTTACAGTACAGTTTCAGCTTACTTACTGAGTAAATTGTCCTGTTCTACTTAGTAATGTTGTGGAACATATATTGTACAAGTTCCTGTTAACTGCATGGACAATGGGGCAGCTGTGGCTCAGGAGGTAGAGCGGGTCGTCCACTAATCAGAAGGTCGGTGGTTCGATTCCCGGCTCCTCCAGTCCACATGTGGAAGTGTCCGTGGGCAAGATACTGAACCCCAAATTGCTCCCGATGGTTGTGCCAGCACCCTGCGTGGTAGCTTGCCGCCATCGGTGTATGAATGTGTGTGTGAATATCCAGTATTTAAGAAGACGTACCATGACACTAGAGGAAAACTGTTCCTGCAGAGGTTGTTACCAGGTAAGTATTGATGTAATTTTTCAACTTAAAATCAATTCCATAGTTTTTAAGGTATATCTAATAAACTCTTTATAAATGGGTGTAGCCATGAACAATAATTATATAAGAAAAAATAATTCATTGGAAAGTACTGTCTTAATTTCTAGATAGTACATAATTAACCTTGGGCTGTTACCAACATAAACCTTGGATAACTACAATTGTAACTCCTACTTTCCTAGGAAGTACGCAATTATATCTGAGTTATTACTAACCTAAAACGGTCACAACTACACGGTACTTAGTTGAGTTGATGGGTAATAGTGGAGGTTTTTCTTAGTATTCAGCTGTAGTTTCTCTGTATTTACCTACTTATTTACCAGTGGTAATTACCCAATAATATACTATAATTTACCATATATTTACCGGGTAAATACTTAGTAATTAGGGGACTGTAAAAGGAAGGGTTACCTTACATTATCTGTGTGGATGTATGTGGGTGTGCGTATGTATTGTATATGTGTATACGTTATGGTATTTGTTTGGGGGAATTAGTTTGGTTCTTTTGGTCATGACATGTCACTTCCATAGTGTGTCTAGATTGGTGGCCAGGGGGAGCTTTGGCTATATTACGTGATCCCCAGATATGCATGTATGTACCATATATGTTATATGTTATATGTTGTTATATGTTGTATATATTAAAAATAATTTTAAAAAAAAGTCATACTACAGTGATACTTCAGTGATACTTCAGTGATGCTACAGTGATACTACAGTGATACTACAGTGATACTTGGGTAAGATCAATTAATTATTGATTATTTAATTATTTTCCTTTTCCAAGATCTGTCTAGAATTCACCCTGACTAATTACACTTTCTTATTTACAGCTACTGTTAGTTGGAGCTGACCAGTAAAACCACAATCTTCTATTTTTTTTACTGGGAGCTGACCAGTAAAACCAGTCTTCTGCTGTTTCTGCTGGTAGTTACTGGGAGCTGACCAGTAAAACCACAGTCTTCTACATGTTTCCACTGGGAGAACTCTTGCTGGTTTCCAGGTGTTTCAGTAGTCTCCAGTGAAGCAGTGCAATGTTTGCTGAGTCAGCCTCCCCTTGGTAAATATAGAATAACTAGAAACAGACAGAATTGTGTTCTTTATCTTCCAATCCAACCAGGTGAAGGTCAAGGACAGTTAGGAGCCTTTTGGAAGTCTTTGAAGCAACACAAAGTCAATGTTTGAAGCAGCTGTATAGAGATGCTCTGAGGCAGACTGTGGTTGTCTTTGAAGACGTCTGATCTTTTATTGAAGAGTTTGTCTGTCCATAGTGATAAGCAGGTTTCTGTTTTGGAGCCTAGCCTATCAGCTGACTGTTAGTAAACAACATGTCTTGGAGTGTGGTAGCTGGATGGGGGTAAGAGAGCTACATAGGGGCTGAAAACCCTCTTTCATCCAGCCGGGAGATGAAAACCCTGTTTCGTTCCCTGGTTCATCCAGCCTGGGAGAGCTGGAAATCCTGTTTCATCAGGTTTTTGATCAGAGAGATAAAGGTTGGTGTTGGGGTTTGGGTCAGGGTCAGAGTTGGGATCACTTATAGGGACTTTGGCCTGAAATGGTGAGGCAAGACCTGACTGATACTGGACAGAACATCCAGAAATCTGAGGTAGCAAGACCAACCTGTCCGTCTCAATTTTTACCCTTCTGGCTGTGGTCAGGGTTCAGGTGTGAGCACTAAACTATATTGTTGCTATGGGAATCAAGTTGCTATGGAGATCTTTGTTGATGTTTTGATGTGTGGACATGCCTGATGCACTTTGAATAGCAAAGTCTTATAACTGTATAAAGACATCAAAATCCTAAAGGAGTACCTCATCTCTTTTGGAAGCTTTGGCCTCTGTTGTTGTGGTTGGCCAAGCTACTTTTACTTTATTTGACATGTAGCCTGCCATAAGTGTACAGGACTTTGTCTTTGTGGCATTATTGCAGAGATATAAATAGAAATATCAGAAATATTACCATCATCTCTCTCAGGTGTTGGATATCACCATACTGTGGTGCTTAAAAGTCCTGGCTGTAAGGGAGCCTGAATCCAATATGTGGACCCTATTTACAATTAGTGAGTAGAGCAATCAAAAAAACATTTAACATGTCTGTATTAATATCAAGCCTGTCCTAAATTGCCTATATGAATTTCCCCATCTACAGTAGATGCTTGCTTTAAGAAATGGGCCAGACCTTTGTCCACCAACTTTTTTATGATGGTCAAATATTATACCGTGGATAAATATGCCATTCCCACAACAGACTTTTATAGATACCTGCAGCTTAGATATTTCCTCCAAAACATAGTGACTGGGTTGGTTAGGGTTAGTGTTAACTATTCAAACTCCCAACACTTAGAAAAGTATCTGATTCACTGTCAGACAAATCAAAAGAATTTAATCTGTATACCTCAACCTATTTCACTGGATGAATATAATTCATTCAATCTAAAAAACTAAGTGGGGGATGGAAACTCAGGAGGCCATTTTGGAGAGGGAGAGGAGGGCTGAGACACATAATGTAACCAACTCAAATTCAGAAAACCATAATCAGATACTTCAGGACAGCAACACTCACTGCCAGCTCAGGCACCACTGATAGTAGAGCCTGTTGGAGATTTTGTGGAGGGAAGGACGGCAGAACCACCATATTGAGGACATGCCCGTAAAGATTTCTGGGACAGTGTATTCAGAGATGTTGACACAATCTTTGACATTGTAATCCCACAAGATTTTAAAACGGACATTCTTGGTGTGATACCAGAGTGTCTCAACAGCAGAAAAGAGATGTATATGTTGCAAATACTTCTTGTAGCAGGTACAACAGTTATTACCCTAAAACGGCTTCAATCTGAACCCCAACATGGTCCAAACTGAAACTCACTGGTTAAAGTTTATCTCTAAATGGCTCCAATAGACAACATGATCCTCTCTAACCCGTAAAAATATTATTATTCATGACTTACAACTAGATGTAAAACCCTACTAGACTCAACACCATGTCAGCTAACCCTAACCCTAACCCACCCCATCTGTGTTTGTTTGACCTTATGTTTTGTTTTTTCCTTTTGTGGACTTCAATTGTTTGAAATCTCAGTCTGTTTTGCTCTTTGGTTTAACATCTTACCTTTTCCTTATTTGGATAAAGATGTGTTTCTTAATGTGAAAACATGGTCTGTTTTATGGCTTCTTGATCCTTAAACATTTTCACAAAAAGTGATAAAAATAAAAGCCCATGCTGACCCACTGATGCAATTACAGGATTCAGAATACAAGGTAAACTTATGTAAGATAACTTTTCCTAATCAGGTGATGAAACACTGTGGCTCATGTTTATGGATGTGATAATTATACATTTACACTTTTTAGCCCAAATATTTTAATGTTATAATTATAATTAATTAATAATTAATTATAATTTTGTCAGAGCAATCCCCCCCCCCCCCCCCCCCCCCCACCTCCTCTTCTCTCCTCCTGTCTCCTCAGTTTTGGGTTCTTGAAGTTAATGGTGAGTGAAACAGACAACAAGCAGAAGCTGTTTGATCCAAACACTAGACTTCAACCTCAACGGCTGACACCGAGCTTGGTAATATGAGACCCAGCATAAACACACACACACACACACACACACAGAATGGCAGTGCACCTGGACAGTCACCTGTACCTGTCTTGATGTAAACAGTGTTGGTGAAGGAAGTCAGTGCTGCTCTGTGAGCTTCTACCATCCAGAGAACAGAAAACAAGTCAAAACTCAACTAACGTGCTGAAGACAATTAAACTTTGAGGCAAAGTTGAACTTGGAGGAGGAGAAGATAACAACAGGAGAAGAGTGGGAGCTGAAGATGTAGTAAGGGAAAAAGGAGGAGCAGAGAGAGAAGTGGAAAGGAAAAGAGGTAGAAAGGGTGGAGAAGAGGTGGTTAGGAAGAGGAGGAATGACGGGAAGAGGATGAGAGGAAATGGAGAGAAGGGAGGAAGGGAAGAGAAATTATATGAAGAAAGGAGGGTGAGGAAGAGGAGGAGAGATGAAAGGAAGAGAGGAGAAGAAGAGGAGAGATGAGGGGAGGTGAAGAGTTATGGACACCAGCTGGTTTCTTTTCCTAGAAGATCGCTAAAATCACTCCAACACAAAACCTCCAGCACACTCCTCCTCTCTCCCTTCATCTACTATCCTCTCCTCCTCTCTCCCTTCATCTACTATCCTCTCCTCCTGCAGCTAAAATCACTCCAAACCCTTACAAACCCTCTCCACTCTGCTCTCACCTCTCTGTTCCTCACACAGCAGCCGAGTGTCTGACTGAGCTCCATTATGAAGCTGGAAGGAGGAATATTTAGTTTTGAAGGCAGAGGGCTGAAAACACACATTTTCTCTTTTTTTCTTCCTCAATCTTTTGTTCAGAACAGCAAATCAATAACACTTTCTAACCCTTCATCCCGTCTCTCTCTTTCTTTTGCTGTCTCTCTCTGTCTCTCTCCGTCTCTCTGCCTCTCTCTTTCTTTTGCTGTCTCTCTCTGTCTCTCTGTCTTTCTGCCCCTCTCTTTCTTTTGCTGTCTCTCTCTGTCTCTCTGCCTCTCTCTTTCTTTTGCTGTCTCTCTCTCTCTCTCTCTGCCTCTCTTTCTTTTGCTGTCTCTCTCTCTCTCTCTCTGCCTCTCTCTTTCTTTTGCTGTCTCTCTCTCTGTCAATTCAATTCAATTCAATTTGCTTTATTGGTATGAAAGTTTACAAACAATGTTGCCAAAGCATGAAGGTACACTGTGTGTGTGTGTGTGTGTGTGTGTGTGTGTGTGTGTGTGTGTGTGTGTGTGTGAGAGAGAGTCAGTGCCTGGACAGAGGAACTGTGTTGCTGTGTGTTCAGCTCCTGAACCCAGAGCCTCCATCACAGAGTGAGGATCAGTAAACTATGTGAAGGAATTAATGTTTGTTGGTAACAAGGGTTACACACATTTTATATGCAGTACACAATAACATAAGAGAAAAATATCAAATATGTGGGGTTTCAAGATATTGAGAGATTAAGATTATGTTATATTTCCTCCAATCGTTTGTTGTTGTAATTTAGTTTTTTCTTCCTAATTGTGGATTTATATCTTTTCAGGGTTTCATTATATATAATTTGAAGGTCAGGATTGGTTGGTTGGTAGTGTTTTAGGTTAGATAGTTCTCTCAGACCTTTTCTCATTCTCTGGCATTCATTGTCAAACCATTTTTCCTTGTTTTTTCTTGATATTAGTAAGGCCAGCTGTAATAGCTGTCTCGTGAAAGAGTGTGTTTATGTCAGTAATGGCCAATTTAATCCCATCTTTGGTGGTGTCATATTGGTTTTCCATAAATTTTGAGATTTGGGTTATTACATGTGGAGAATATAGGCTCATGAAGAATTTTTCTCCACTGTCTCTCTCTGTGTGTGTCTCTCTCTCTCTCTCTCTCTGTGTCTCCCTCTCTGTGTGTCTCTCTCTCTCTGTGTGTCTCTCTGTCTCTCTCTCTCTCTGTGTGTGTCTCTCTTTCTCTCTCTGTGTCTCTCTCTCTCTCTGTGTGTGTCTCTCTCTCTGTGTGTGTGTGTCTCTCTGTCTCTCTCTCTCTCTTCTCTGTCTCTTTCAGCAGAGGCAGAAGCTGATGCTGTCAGTGTTTTGCTGCCACCTAGTGTCTGTTCAGGAACGTTGCACTCCACAGGACAATAAAGAGACTAAACCATATTGTGGACGACTTGGCAGATACAAACACAGCAGTGTCTTGATTCTGGTCACCAGTGCAGCTTTTTTTTTTTCACCTTTATTTATTCAGGGGGAGTTTCACTGAGAGCAATGCTCTCTTTTTCAGGAATGCCCTGATCACATTCACACCTGGAAGCCGACCAGTACACTGAGCAGCTCCACTGAGTGGGTGGGGTTAAGGGCCACTGAGCGGTTGGGGTTAAGAGCCACTGAGCGAGTGGGGTTAAGAGTCACTGAGCGGGTGGGGTTAAGAGCCTTGCTCAAAGGCAGCTCCGTGGTGATGAGGGTGGGGCAGTGCTGCTTTTCACTTTCCCCACCCAGATTTATCCTGCCGGTCCCGGGGATTGAACCGACAGCCTTCCGGTCACAAGCTCGCTTCTCTAACCTTTAGGCCACCACTGCCCCTAAGCTTTAAATTTGATAAAGAAGGCCTTGCTACTTTTATGCAAGGAAAACAAATATGCAGTTTCTCACTACTCTGAGAAACTGCATATCTACTGATTTTTTTTGTCCAGAAAATGATAGTTTCTTTCCATGTTCCTGTGTGTGTTTTAATACATCATGATGATATATGTGATATATAGCCACTTTACAGCTAGATAATCAATTAACTAACTCAACAAAACATTTTCAGACCTGTACAATGAAACCTAGGTATAGAGTCACTATGAATTCTCACTTAATAAATGTCAAAGCTTCATGAAAATAAATTGCATAAGGTTTTAAAGTATGACTGCTTGTAGTCTGAATTCTACATTTTCTTTGCAGTCAGCTTAATTTGTATAGACCTTAATCACTGCTACAGTCTCAAAGAGCTTCACATTATGAAAACAAATGACCCCCCCACACACACACACATATAGAGGAGATAAGGAGCCTGCAGCAGATCTCCTCCCCAAGCCTGAAAGGTTAACAATTAAATATTGATGATTAGAAGTCATCTCCCAACAAAATGCTCCACCAATAAAATTTCGAATCTATTTATTTTGCAGAGCAATGCGTTTCGACGGTTTTTCCTAAGAGCTTTCCACTGGTTGCTCCTACTGATCATCTTTCACTGAAAATCCTGTTTGCTTATTTTTTATATTAAGTTAACTGTGTTTACTTGAGGGGCGCCCCGGTGGCTCACCGAGTAGAGTGCGTACCATAAGGCTCAGTCCGGCCCGCGGTCATTTGCTGCATGTCCTCCCCTCTCTCTCCCATACCTTCCTGTCTCTCTCTCACTATCTCTCTGTCAATAAAGCATAAAATGCCAAAAATAAATCTTAAAAAAAAAATGTGTTTACTTGAGTGTGTGGGATGGGTTGAAGGTTAATTTTTTTTACTCTTCATATAGCTGGCAATAAACATGTCTTCTCTGATCAAAACATTTTGTTGATTTATTTAACTCAAATTTACATTTTGTGAGTTGGCAAAGGAGAAGTGCTCACTAACACGGATTTAAACAAATTTGTGAACAAAATTTGAGAGAAATAAGCCTTTTGTGTGCATATAAAAAGTCTTAGATCTTTTATTTCAACTCATGAAAAATGGGAGCAAAAACAAAAGTGTTGAGTCTATATTTTTGTTCAGTATAGATCTGAACTAAAGTTCAGACAGACAGAAGGGAGAGGACGGAATGTAGAACTCCTAGACAAATTCAGAGAGCTTTAATTCAAGTTGAGAAATGGACAGGAAGGTGGGGATTCCGAATTTCTAGCTCTAAAACAAGCGGTGCGTTTCATTAGTCGTTTCAACCGGCCCTCGTTGACTTCCCCTCGACATCTTAAGTGTCGTTCCAATACTCTTATAACTGAAGTGAACTTCCTGAGATTGACCCTTCGAGGGCTCAGGGAGCGAGGCAACAACCATGTAGACTCCGGGAGTGTATCTTGCCCAGAATGCATTGTGATCGGTCGTCATTTCCTGTGTACGATCAACAATGGCAGAACAAGTGATACACAAGTGTAAGTAAACAAACACAATTCATGGAATTATAATGATCGTATGTAGAAATTCAACTTATCGCTGATATATCATAACTCATTGCTCTGTATTATCGCTTCACCTTACCCCGGTAGAACTTTAGGTATCACTGTTAGTTACAATTAGTGTTAGCTCTATTCCCTTAGTGATGCTGCATGTAAACCTGTGATGGCTCACACTTAAACGCAATATCAAAGATGGTATGGCTACGGTAATGTGGTCGTTATAGGGTCAGATGAAGAGACAGAATTACTGGTGAAGATGAGAAGCTTGAATGAGGCTCTTTTCACTGGGAAGCGCAATGCTTCCAAACTGGCCTGGGAGTGAATAGCCTATATTTGTGTCTTCATTTATGTGTAAAACTAAACGTCATTAATCACTTTGTATTGCATTATATTGCTATGGTCTGTCAAGCTGATTCCATATGAAGACACACTGCATTTCCTACAGAGTTTAAGTGGATTAACGTTATTACATTATATCACTGACAGTGCTATTCTCTCAGATTGCAACTGTAGCCATGTTGAAAATACAAACCATTGAGTTTACTAGCATTTCACACGCTGTTGTACGTTGTCATGAAAACAGTGGCTGAATGAAACTTCTTCATTTACCTTGCCACAGTTATTTACCCTGCTGTCACTGCAAATAATGTGCAGAAAATAATACAATATCCAAATCAAAACACCATGTTAATCTGACTATGAATTGCTCCTTCTCATTACTGCAGAACTGTTAATATCCCATATGTCAACTTAACTTATGTGTGAATAAGACATGACATGTTGTGTATTTATGTGTTAATATTACAGGACGATAGTTCAGAAAATGGGATTGGGGGGGAAGGTGTCTGGATCCCAGGCTGCTAAAAAGTGGGAGAATCTAAAAAAAAATACAAGGTGCTGTTCATAGCAGTGGTATACATACTTCTTCCATTTACATAGCAATAAGAAATATCCAAAAGAATTGTGTTCATAGTGATGGGAGACTAAATGTTTGTGTGCTAGTCATGTCATTCAGTTATGTTTTTCCTCCTTTACCCATACTACAGAACCTGAAAGCCCCACCTACAGGAGCGGGAACAGATCAGGGAGAGACCACAGCAGCAAGCTGGCGGTGGTTTACCCTGATGCATGAGGCAATTGGGGCAAGGCCCTCTATTACTACCCCTGTCCTAATTGCCTCATGCACAGGGGAAGACCAGCTGCCAGCAGAAGCAGACTGTCAGTCAGGGCCCAAAAAAGTCCCTGGTGAAGAGGTTGCTCCAACCCCACCTCCATCACCGGCAGGAGAGACCCCAGGCCCTCTGCTGCAGCAAGCACATAATGCCATCAGCCTCCCTGCAGGGTTAGATGTGCCTAAATTCCCCAGCCTAAATGCCCCAGCCCCTCAAGAAAGCGCAGACGTGTAGACCCACTTGTTGAGTACATGAAAATGGAAGGAGAAAAGGACGAGGCCAGATTTGCTCGCATGGAGGTACAGACAGAGAGACTAATTGATGTACTGGAGAAAATTGCAGATAAAATGTAAACAATTTTCTGGTCTGCAAAATAGCTATATGTTCAATTTTTTTGAATGACATATGTTCTTTCTTTGAAAGAGTTGTATTCTTTTAAATTATTGTCATTACTAATATGGCGGAGATCACTTTTTGAACTCAAACACACAGTCATGGTTATTGTTTCCATTAGAACAAATTAATGAGTTGACTGAACAAGTGAAAGAAGTGGGGAAAAATAAA